>NC_079895.1:23965133-24260547 GCF_024868665.1 Triplophysa rosa | reverse complement strand
GTGTGTGTGTGTGTGTTGACTTAGTTAAATTTATGGTTCCAACCCCCACTTATCCTGTCTCACTCCGCTTGCCACAGTAACTTTTCACTGAGTAAAATAGCAAGCACATGATAAAAGCACACAGCTTAATGATTTAATGAAAGAAAACACTTATTGATTATATTGATAATTAAATCATACTTTTAACTGAAAAATATTTCCACAATACATACATTACATTTGACACAATTCCATCATTTAAAACATACCTCAAGGTCTCTTCCTGTTTTTTCAGTCCAGGATCCTGGGTCAATGAAGCTTGCAATGTGTCTGGGATTCCAAAGAGAACACAAAATTACATAACGTGCAATTAAATTATCAGGTGTGCAGCCTGAGAACTAGGCTCTTTGATGAACTTGAAGCCTGTGAACGAGGCTCCTTTTGGAAACTGTAACCAAATAACATGCCTGGAACAAGGCCAGTAAATTATCTTAAGTCTAAACCTAAATATGGTTCTGTAAGTCTTATCTCCAAAACCATCAGGTTGTCTTCCTCGGACAGGACAACTAGCCGCATGTACTGTTTAATTGGGCCGGTGTAGAAGAGTCTGTCGCCTGTTTGAAGGAGGAAAAAAAGCATGAAAAAGTTGCAGTTAAAAGAAATATCATATTATCTGATATCTGACTAAAATTAAACTCCATAAAGGTCAATAAAAACATCACATAAATTTAACCAATTTTATATATAAATTGATTTTATAATTAATATATAAAATAATGCACAAATCACACTACAAAGAAAGAAATTTGTAATGGTTTTAATGGTAAAAGCTAATGGTTCATAGTAGTATTTTAATGTAAACCATTAGCATCTCTGTGAAGGGTTCTATCGTTTTCTTATTCTATACGGGAATTTAACAAGTACAGTTAATGTAGCTCGACATTTTAAACATAACTTTGTAAATTAAGCACATGACCCAGGTTGTAACAGATTGTCAGTTCTCCTTTTAATTATAAAATCGCTTAACGAAATTTAATTACCTTTGATGATAAAATTCGAAGACGCCCGGAAAAGGTGTAATGCCGAGAAATGCACCCCTGCCAGATTCCGAGCTGGTCCCAGGTCGAGAAGACTGTCGTAAAACGTCGGCGATAACAGGAAGTGACGTCAGTTTCGCGCATGCGCGGAACAAATCGTGTTTCCGGGACGGATCGGGCCGACCCTTCAATATGGCGGCCATGATTGTTTTCACTCCGAGGTGCACTTTGGAGGGTGATATCCCATTTGCAACGCACGGTGAGACAAAACACAAAAGCCATCGTGCATAGTCTATTACAGTTATACCACAATATAAACATACAAACAAATGAAGGTAAATACAGCGGCATCCAGAATAGAATTGTAAATCTGACTTTATTTTTAAATTACATTTTAATCAAGATTTTAAATTAAAGTTTTTTTTAAGGTTTGACTAAAAAACAAATGTACATTCGTTAAAGTGTAAAAAGAGTACAGGTAAAAATACATTGAAATATTAAAAATCTTACACTCTTGTCAATAAACTAACTGAAAGAAAACTTTTGTCCAAATGGTCTCTTGCTCTGGAACAATCTTAAATCATGATGAGATAACACGAATCCAGAGGTTTTGGACATCGTTAAACGAGTGTTGAATGAGTGTTGCACAGTTTTTGTCACTAAAATTGAATTGATCTGAATGAATAATAAAACCGCAATAAATCATAGCTGTCAATAATATGTGCATGTAGGTTAAACGAGATACAACGTATTTAAGCAACTCCAGCACTTGTTTTGGTAGATCTGAGTGCACTGAATTGAATTTTGTAAATTGGAAAATCACATCGACCTAAATTCCAGACTATTTATTTAATCATGGCCAAATTCTTTCTGAGATCAAGGAAAAGTCAATTGCAAAGTCAAACTCAGGTTTTAAGCACAGCATTACAAAATGCCGTGAGAGTTTTGTGCGGGATCAGATGCAAGCTTGCTGAAACCAGCCTGGCAGAACCACACAAGAGTAAAATGTGATTTACGAGCGCATTACTAATTGAATAATTGCATTAGGAAAAGCCAGAAAGAATTGGTAACTATAATGGCTCTGTAACATCGGTAGAGCCCCTCTAATACACAAGCCAGCTGTATCACTGACCATTAAGATAAAACATGTCACTGACCTACATTACACACACATACAAACAACATCAAACTTAGGGAAATTACCAATAAAATCCATACTTCATAATGACATAACCAGAATTTACCAATACTTACCAATTACAATTAAATTAGTTGACAGTGTGTGCAAAATATCTGTAATCTAAAAATTGTGTATGAGAAATTGATTCTCACCTTAGTATCTTTGTACACTGGACATACTGGTCTGGGTGGAGGCAACACTTCATCCAAAGAATTTAGGTAACTCTTTGACCAACACATTCCACCAAAATATCTAGAAACAATTCCTGTGTCTACTGAGTCTATTGATTATTTTAATTTTATATTGCTTGGATTTATAATTTTGTAATGGAACATTACTAATCTTGTTCTAAAAAATGCCAATTTCTACAAAACTATAATATATGAATCAAATATATCAAATTCAAGACTCTGCTCCTGGCCTACAAGACTATACCACTGATTTGGCACCCCCTTACCTTCACTCGCTAAGACTTATATACCCGCCAGATCCCTACGCTCTGCAAACGAAAGACGTCTTGTGGTGCCATCCCAAAAAGGTAAAAGATCTCTCTCACGTACCTTCTCGGGATCGGTTCCACATTTATGGAATGATCTGCCCGCTGCTACAAGATCAGCAGATTCTGTAGCCATCTTTAAAAACCGTCTGAAAACACATCTCTTCCGTCAACACCTGACTTCTATCTCTTTCCTACTCTTTCACAAAAAAAAACCTTAGCTCTGTATACTGTGATAGGCTATGAGACCAATTTTCTTTTTGCACTTATGCTTTTTGTTGTCCTTATGTTGTTCCAATTGCTTTCATTGTTTCCCTCATCTTTTATACAACGTTTACTGTAAATCATATTTCATTCATTCTGCTGTATATAGCACATACCTTGTACTACAATAGTCTATTCTTATTTTTTACTTGTACATATTTACATACATACAAAGCTTTACACTCTCTATATCTTTATCTTATGTTTATTGTATTGTATTTCTTAATTTTTTTATACCCATAGGCCCTTATTTAAATCATTGTGTATTCTATTGTGTTATGGTCTCTGTGTACTGTTGTTGCTGTTTCTGTGTACTGGATGCTCCTGTCACCAAAACAAATTCCTTGTATGTGCAAACATACTTGGCAATAAAGCTCTTTCTGATTCTGATTCTGATCTGTAAGTCGTTTTGGATAAAAGCGTCTGCTAAATGACTAAATGTAAATGTAAATATGATTTAAATGGTATTAAATAAAAAACAGACAACTAGAACAAAACATTTTTACTACTGTGAACCTTTATTAGCAATGTTACTCACCTTAAAATACAATCTTTCACCTCAGTTTCATAAATAGGACAGCAGTCTGAATGAAACGCTCCCATTTAGAGTGTAAAAGATTTTTATAAATGAGCTTAAAATAAGTCGGTATTAGTCATATTCGTTGTTAAAGCTCATCATAGTAGAATCACCATCCTTCCTGAACTAGAACAAAAAATTGTGCTGGTGAAGGGATTTCTTACAGATGGTGTCCTTAACTTGATAATGGGCGACTCCGGCCACATGACTCCACGTTTTAAATACCCTTGACACTAACACTATAGTCAAGGCAGTCATTTTCCAGCACAAACAATAAACACGGAAAATAGCTCTTAAATGTATCCATTCATATCTATACATATAGGGATAAGTTAACAGTTTAATACACTGCATGTGACACACATATACAGCAGTGACCAAAAGTGATGTCCAACTTTGACAAAACCTTGAATTTCATTAAAGATGCCTTACAAATGTTGTATGTGTGATGCATAAGCTGTGTTTGTAGAGTGAATTTAAGCTCAGCTTTGAGGAGAATTTAGGAAGTGTAAGTAATCCAATAAACAGGCAAGGGGTCAATAGCACGTGTAGGCAAAACTCAGGCAAATGTGTAATCTGAATAAAAAGCAAAAGCTTAAAAACAGGAAACTCAGAAACAGGAAACAATGAGCCAAGAACCCATTTAGAATCGAACATTCTGCCAATCACTGAGGAAGTTAACAGATAACATCGCAAGGGCACTACAGATGATAGGTGTGACAGGAAGGCTTAGCAAAAATGTCATACAACAGATGCTTTAAATGACATACAACTCCCAAACTTACTGAATCATGCCCCAGAGTGACTGCAGTGTAGTCAAAAACAGAACCAATATTATTAACTGATAAAATAGCAAACGTATGCTTTTTTCCAACACTCTAGAACAGTTGTGTTTAAAACAACACAATCGGTTTCATTTTTGGGCCAACATACAAAATATCCTTAGCTTAGACACATCTGTCATGGCTCTGCTTCCTTAGTCATGTTTTTCTTGGTCCTGTAGCAGAGCCATGGCAAAGCCTTAGGTTATTTGTGAGAAAGCCATGAGATGTTTTTTTTTTTGACATCTCATGTGTTTTCTCATGTCTTGTCATTAGCCCCGCTCCTCTCGTTTCCTTGTTATCTTTCCTTGAGTGATTCATTACCCACACCTGCCCCGTGTAATTATCCCTCATTTGTCTTCCCTTTATATACCCTCATGTTTCTTTGTCCTGTGCTCGTATATTGTATGTGCTTGTCGGAGTGTATGCCTTGTCTTCCCGTGCCCTTACCTGTATTACAGTTTTTATGCTCGTGCTCGTGTTCCCGCTGTCCAGATCGTGTTTGTTCCAGTAAGTGTGTAGTTTAGTTCTTTTCCAGTGTCATGTCAGTTTATTTGATAGTTAGTCTATGTTATCCCTGTCTTTAATTTTATACCCCATCGTGGGTTTTTGTTTTGTGTTCTTTTGTTGATAATAAAGCTCTTTGTTAACCCCTTCACCTCTGCCTGCCTGCATTTGGGTTCTTCTGCCTCAGTCGTGACAACATCTCTCATTTTGTGCTACTTTTAACTGAACTTGTGATCTCCCTTCTATTTATTTAAAGGGGCAATGAATTAAGACCTCAATTTTAACCCGAGCTTTTGTTATATAAGCGGGAATCGTATTCAAGCAAACATCCTGTAAGCATCAGAACTGAAAACGCCCTTGTAACTGAAATTACAACTGTTATTGACAACAGACCCGGCGAACGCCAGGTCCTGGAATGCACCTGTCTATGACATAGATAGGTTGAACACCGCCTCCACAGAAAAATATCAACGACTACTTCTCTAGTCCCGCCCACTGGTTCACAAATGACTTTAGCCACACTTCAGCTGCGTCTGACTTTGCTCACTTGTTCACTCATTCACTATTCCCTATATAGCGAATGCTAAATAGTCCACTATATGGGGAAGAAGTGAATGAAAATGAGTGAACAATTTCGGACACTGACGTAATATATCCTGCGTCTGACAGTACTGTCGCGGACATTCGTCATTACGTTTATATTACACCTGTGTGGCTTTTTTACATTGTCACATTTATTGTATTAGTTTTTAATAAAGAGAAGAAAACAAATGTTTGCCACGTTTATTTACTATTAAATTTATTAATAAAATTACTTAATATATTTAAAATAAAACACTGCAAAATATAACATTCATTTAATCTGTTTATTCTCAAAAAGTAGACAATAACTGTCAACAAGAACAAACACAAGTGTATAAATGTACATTCGTGGCATTAACGGTCACTCTCCTCCAGCTGATTCTAATCAGACGGTTGATTCGCATTGTATCATGGGAAATATGAGTGAAATATGAGTGAGATTTGTCAACTGCTTTTTACCCACAATGCATTCTGATTTTGAATGCATGTGGGTAAAAAGTAGTTGACAAATGTAGGGAATGAGTTGTTTACTCCGAATTCGTGAGTTGTTTACTCCGAATTCGGACAACACTACAAAATGGCGGACACACGATATAGTGCACTATATAGGAGATAGGGGTGAATTCAGACACAGCTATAGTATACACTCCCGCATTTGTGATGATTGAAAAACTGGTAACCATAGCGACATATTTTTCGGCTAAAGATTCGTTTTGTCCTTCAGTTTAAACTAAACTGCTGATATTGCGCTGTGTTGTGTTTGCTCGGATGGCTACATCACACAGCGCTCTTTTGCTGTGTTGCCATGTTTGTTATTAATAAGCACTTTTATGCTTGTTGTTTGGTCTTAGATCAAAAAGCCTCGGCACTTAGGTCTTAATAAAGGGTCTGTTGCAGATTTTAAGAATTTTTGGTCTTATAAAATATATAAACAATTTGCATTTTAAGGTTTGTTTTTGTCTCGTCTTTATTTGCTTATTTTGTCTGTGAAGATCTGACAACCCTGTCACTTTAGCGAAGGGCTCTCGAGGGAGGCTAGCCCCGTGTCATATGTGCAAAAGTGAGGACTTCTTTCACTGTTATTTTTATTTAGAGCGGCCGAGCAACAAACATGCAACATTGTGCAGCGCCTGGTTGTGGAAGAACACAGTCGCTTCCTTCAGATTCTGATATTAGGAATGCGTGGTTGAAGTTTGAGTACATTCCTGCTCATGTGGGTGAAACATTGAGCATTTGTTCGCTTCATTTCATGGTGGATTCCTTTGTGAACAAGGCACTGGATTTGCGGAGAGACTAAAATTAAATAGCAGTGCTGTGCAGTCAATATTGGATCCGACTATGCGTCACTATTGCTTTGTTAGAGACCGCTTGATATGTCCTGATAATGTGTAACCTAACGTTACATGTCTAACCAAATTCACAGAAGGCTCCAAGTAAGTTTACTACGCAAACTGCTATCGAATCATAGCAGTGGGCGTTTACTTCCAAGTCTTCAATGTGGCATGCCCATTAAAACAGAGCATTTGTCGAGACAGCCTCAAAACCCGGGTAGAAAATAACCTATTACTTATTGATTTTGATGTTTTCGAATGTAAAAACCTATCGTAAAAAATAATATTTAAAAACTATTTGAAAAATACTATTTTCAATAAAAGTCGGCCGATTTTCCCTATTAGATATGTATATTTGACTTCCTGGATCGATGCGGACTCTATCCACGTGAGATTTCCAAGTCTCACGAGAGTAATTCAAGATCACGGAAAAGTCGCAGTTCTGCGATGTCATAGGCTGTCTGCGCATGCTGCAAGAAGTCGAACGTTTGCTTACACGGAGTTGGGGAGCCTTCTATTAGCATACCGCTGGCTGACAGTACAGAAAATCAATAGGAGAGATTCATTTTGAGTAACAGTAAAACTGACTAATCATATTATTTTTCTAAATTGCTAACTTTCCGCCATCTGGGGGGTTGTTTACCAACAGTCTCGTAAAGCAGAAGAAGCACAGGAAGATGGTTAGCCAAACCGCCAAAAAACTGCAAAAGAAGAAGAAATGCTGAAAACATCATTCAAAAAAGCATGTGGATGAACTTTGTTATCAAGTCTCGGAAAAAAGAGAGAAAAGCTGATAAACGTTGTTGAAAACAACAGGAGGAAGACTTTGTTATCAAGCAATTTGATCATCAAATTGTAAGTTATTTATTATTTATAAGACCGTTCTTGTTGCTTAACGTTAGCTTTATTTGTGACGAGTGATTTTGACTGTGGTCAGTCTTAAATGTAACATATTGTGCATATTTGCTGTTATATTTTGCATAACAATGACATTTTATCTGATAAATGCGCAGAGGGCCAAGGCTCAAACTTCACGGTTCGCTAGTGAACACATCTGTGCTGAGGATGTGAGATTTCCTGTTCCAACGCCTACACCCTGCATACCTCAAAACAATAAAGTTATGTTTCACTTTCTGAATGCTTCTGTTTAGTCCGGGCAAATAAAAGAAAGAAATACGTCTATCTCATTTTTAATGATGATGGGACCTGGATGAATGTTGTCTTTGTTGTAGTGACAGGATGTCATTTGCCATACATCCAAAATATAAACACCAACATCCTGAAAAGCCTGTCGTAGAATTCTGTCCAATTGCAAAGAATACCAGTCACTGGAAAACGCATCCTATTACAAAAACAGAAAAAATTGCATGAAAAAGCAATGTCAGAATGGCTGCCTTTTATTTAAAGGGACAGTTTACCCAAAAATGAAAATTATGTCATCATTTACTCACCCTCTAGTTGTTCCAAACCATGGCAAATGTATTTGTTCTGTTGAACACAAAGAGAGATATTTGCAAAAATGTTAGCAACTGAAATTTCTGGGGCACCATTGACTATCATAGTGGGAAGTGCAATGGTAGTCAATGGTGCCCCAGAACTGTCAGTTGCTAACATTTTTCCAAATATCTTTCTTTGTGTTCAACCAAACACATTTATTGAAGGTGAGTAATTTATGGCAGAATTTTCATTTTTGGGTGAACTGTTCCTTTAAACACATTTACCTTAAATCCAGTATTAACAGTCTTGATTATAACAGTAGTTTCTGGTGCCCGCTGTAAAAGATCCAGGACAGCTTTGCGGATCCTCAACACTCTGTGGGTGAAGATATCCAGAGGGAATGTGGTGAAATGGACCCCCAGATTAAAGGCAATAACTGTGCGAGGCCCTCCGGCCAGATCGTCAATCTCATTACTGATGTAGTGCAGATTAGCGACTTCTGTTTTCAGACAGCGCAGAGGAACACCGTGAGACCTCCAGTGTAAGAAAATGTTGTTCTCCACATCTACTGCTAGAAGAGGCCCTGTCTGATATGGTACATGGAGGTCCATCTGCTTCAACGCTGCAGTGAGAAAAACCAACAATGATGATCTCATGTTTGAATGTGATTTGTTATGCAAATACAGTTACAAATTAATCTCACTTGGTACAGTTTTCAACAAAAAGTCAAACCACTGTCTCATGGTAGAGTCTCCCATCATGTAGATTTGTTTGTCTTTCAGGCACTGTGTTGTTGTTTGGGGAGTAAAATGACGGGTGCTACACACAAAGGACGTCCACACGTCATCCAGGTAAAAGCCAGATGGAACTGGTGTAAGCAAACCAGGACGACATTTCTTTCTTTCATCTGCAGGGTGATGTGAAATGGTGAGTGTAACATCTAAATGTATGAAATAATGAACACGCTCTTGGGATGCTCTTCTGAGTATCCATTACATACCAGTGACATTTCTTTTCGAATGAGCAATGTTGATGATGCTTTTTTCACCTGGGTTAATATCTTGGTTTGGTTTTGACCTGCAAAAAAGGAAATGTATGTATGTCATTCTGCCTTAACATAACTTTATCATAACTAAAAACTAGTTTATGACTAAATACGTGAGTTAATCCAACATGGTGCTGCCAATAGCCGCCTCGGTTTGGTGCTCTCCAGCATTTTTAGTTTTTGTTTGTTTTCCTATAACATTAGGCAGTAGAGGACAGCATATCATTATACATTCTAGTTGGCTAAACCTGGCTAAACAGAGACATTCCTGTCATGGCTCTGCTTCATTTAGTCATGTTTTTCTTGGTCCTGTAGCAGAGCCATGACAAAGTCTTTGGTTATGTGTGGAGAGAAACATATTATTGTCCTTTTGACAATAATATGCGTTCTCTCCAGTGTCTCGTCATTGGCCCCGCCCCTCTCGTTTCCTGTATTGTCTCCCTGCCGTGTCTTATGTTTCACACCTGCCCTCGCTCGTTATCCTTCGTTTGTCTTATCTATAAATGCCCTCATGTTGCTTTGTCCTGTGCTCGTGTATTACGTTCGATGTGGATTACGGTCCTTGTACCTGTGCTTCTGTGTTCTGATGTTTCCTGTTTTGACTGTTCCTGTTGCCATTCGTCTTTTGTAGTAAGTGTTAGTTTAGTCTCCGTCTAGTGTTTATTAGTCTAGTGTTCAGTGAGTCTTCGTGTCATGATTTATCTTTATTAATTTCTCATCCCAGTTTTGTACCCCATCGCGGGTCTTTTGTTTTGCCCTGTTTTGTGTTATTAAAGTCTTGTCTGTTAAGCCCTCGTCTCCCTTGCCTGTCTGCTATTGGGTTCTTTCCGCCACGCTCTCCCTGACAGAATACACGAGCCATACATAGAACCCAGCGGGCGGCATGGAGTCGGACGAGGCGTACAGGAGCCGCCAGGCCCACGTCCTGTTCGGCTTCCGCCAGAGGGGGACCCCCGTGAAAGACTTCGCCATGGACTTCCTGTCCACCGCGCGCTACTCGGGGTTCACCGAGGCAGAGTTGAAAGTAATATTCAACAGCTGCCTCGATGAACCCTTCGAGCCAGCTGAGATGAGCCGGTTGAGACACCTGGGCTTCGTGGACCAGGTCGAACTCGCGATGAATCGTGAGGAGCCCAGGGGAATGTCCATGGCGGAGCCTCTCATGGGGCTGGCGGCAATCCCCAGGACGGTCCCTTACGGATCGGGGTTGTGGGCGTCGCCACACTGTCCTCTCTGCCGCCAGCGAGCCTCGGCAGGAAGCGGGGGAGACGTGAGTCCTGGGGCTCCACGTCTGAGGAGTCCCAGTCGGAGCCAGCCGCACCCTTTGCCTCTTTCCTTCAGCCGACCTCCAGGCGGGTGGCTCGGCTGAAGAGAAAGAGGCAGCGGCGGGCAGCGCGGACTTCCCTCCCAGCCGGTGCATCAGCCAGTGTCCAGCCGGCGTCCAGTCCGGTGATCCAGCCACCATCTAGTCCGGTGCAGCCGGCAGCCAGTCCAGTGCAGCCGGCGTCCAGTCCGGTGGTCCAGCCGGCATCCAGTCCGGTGGTCCAGCCGGCGTCCAGTCCGGTGCAGTAGCCGGTATCCAGTCCGGTGCAGCCGGTATCCAGTCCGGTGCAGCCGGAATCCAGTCCGGTGCAGCCGGAATCCAGTCCGGTGCAGCCGGAATCCAGTCCGGTGATCCAGTCGGCGTCCAGTCCGGCATCCAGTCCGGTGTCCAGTGTCGTGTCCAGTCCGGTGATCCAGTCGGCGTCCAGTCTGGTGATCCAGTTGGTGTCCAGTCCAGTGATCCAGCCGGCGATGCAGCCGGCGTCCCAGCCGGTGATCCAGCCGGCCTTCCAGCCGGCGTCAAGCCTTGTCCAGCCGGCCTTCCAGCCGGCGTCAAGCCCTGTCCAGCCGGCCTTCCAGCCGGCGTCAAGCCCTGTGTCCAGCCGGCCTTCCAGCCGACGTCAAGCCCTGTCCAGCCAGCCTTCCAGCCAAGCAGCCAAGCCGGCCCCTGGGAAACTCCCAGGGTCAAAGACTGTCCCCCCCAGGACTTGCCGTAAGTCCCCCAGGACTCCGCGCCCTCGAGC
Organism: Triplophysa rosa; assembly: GCF_024868665.1. Taxonomy (NCBI): domain Eukaryota; kingdom Metazoa; phylum Chordata; class Actinopteri; order Cypriniformes; family Nemacheilidae; genus Triplophysa; species Triplophysa rosa. The sequence continues at coordinate 24,249,225 of NC_079895.1, read as the reverse complement.
GCAGCCGGGGACTAGGACTATTCCCCCCAACCCTTTTGGACTGCCCCCTATGGGCCCTTGTTTGACCCCACCCCCCCTCCCATGTTTGTTATTTTTGTTGGCTCACCCAAGCCCTGTTGTTATTTTGTCGTGTCTACAGTTGATTTTGTTTTCCTTGTTTTGCCTTGTTCTGTCTGTCACCCAGTCGGTCTTGTCTCGTCCGTCTACCCCTTGGTGAGCACCTGGAGGTGCTCATTAAAGGGGGGGGGGCTTCTGTCATGGCTCTGCTTCATTTAGTCATGTTTTTCTTGGTCCTGTAGCAGAGCCATGACAAAGTCTTTGGTTATGTGTGGAGAGAAACATATTATTGTCCTTTTGACAATAACATGCGTTCTCTCCAGTGTCTCATCATTGGCCCCGCCCCTCTCGTTTCCTGTATTGTCTCCCTGCCGTGTCTTATGTTTCACACCTGCCCTCGCTCGTTATCCTTCATTTGTCTTATCTATAAATGCCCTCATGTTTCTTTGTCCTGTGCTCGTGTATTACGTTCGATGTGGATTACGGTCCTTGTACCTGTGCTTCTGTGTTCTGATGTTTCCTGTTTTGACTGTTCCTGTTGCCATTCGTCTTTTGTAGTAAGTGTTAGTTTAGTCTCCGTCTAGTGTTTATTAGTCTAATGTTCAGTGAGTCTTCGTGTCGTGATTTATCTTTATTAATTTCTCGTCCCAGTTTTGTACCCCATTGCGGGTCTTTTGTTTTGCCCTGTTTTGTGTTATTAAAGTCTTGTCTGTTAAGCCCTCGTCTCCCTTGCCTGTCTGCTATTGGGTTCTTTCCGCCACGCTCTCCCTGACACATTCCACAATAAATAATATGGCTCCCAGCTATATAGAGCAGATCGCATCGCAGAGTTAATGGGGTAAATATTTATATATTAACAAAAAATCCTTGAAACTCACAATAAAATTGCCTCTTTTCCAGTTAGTCTGTCAATATAGCCGCCCATAGAGTGATAAACGCGAGCACTGCATGGCAAGATTTTGGGTCTTTGACATTGCCATTCCTCCCCAGTACGAGAATCTTTGTATTCACAGCAACAATCTCCAGATCCCATCCTCTCCAGTCCATTCTTGTCCCACTTCACATTACACTTCACTGTTTCTCGCAACCTGGCCCCATCTGGTGCTGGTCCTTCAAAATATCCGTTAAAGAAAACCCTGTCAGAATCTGTTTCTCTGTGACGCTTGAGGACCTCCACAGCTTCACTGGAATGGATCAGACGGACGGCCACCTGTGCCCGTCCCACCCACGGCAGAAGAAAACACACAGAGTAGGAGCCGTTTGACAAGTCCATCACCTCCCCAAACACACTAGCCTGTGAGAAAAACATTCCTAATTCTCAAACAACTGTACCGGGTAGATGTGATAAAGATGGGTACTTACACTCTTAAAAAATAGAGGTGCTTCAATGGTTCTTCACAGCTGCCATAGAAGAACCTTTTTTGGTTCCACAAAGAACCATTCAGTCAAAGGTTCTTTAAAGAACCATCTCTTTCTTACTTTTTTCTTCGGTGGCATCGAAGGACCTTTTGAAGCACCTTTTTTAAGAGTGTTAAACACAGACACACTTAAATGCATTGACCTTTTGGGGATTTTTGGATGAGAACAGCTTGGCTTGAAAGAAGTCCCCTCCATAACATTTGGATTTGTTGTTAAAATCTCTTGCATGGATAGTAACACAAAGCTCCTCTCCTATTTGATAGCTGTCCTTCAGGTTTTGAATGATGAATGTGGAGTATGCTGGACTTGTACTCATGGACACATTAGTGATTAATCCATCTGGTCGAGCCTGTTGTGATTTGAAATCATTTTCTGAATTGATTCCTGATTCGGGATTAAATGAGCTTTTTGGTGAATCAGACTCCATTGAACTGTTTTTTAAGACATTTTCAGCAGGGGAGGTGGAGGTGTTTATGGCGTGAAGTTTTGCAAAGTGCTGGGCTAAAAAGATGTATGGAGGTTGTCTCTCCCTTTCACTTTCCATATAAGACCAATATATCTGCAAACACATCATAATTTTAGTGTCATGAAAGCACGGGACCTATATACAGCACACTTTTCAAGAATGAAAAAAAAATATATGCCTAATTAATCTTCTCTTAGGCAGCACACAACCATTGAATGACAAGTCCATATCTGACCTGCTAAAATTTAAAGGGACAGTTCACCTAAAATTTTAATGAATGAAATTATAATCAAATGTTTTGACTATCACAATACACTTGTAATGTAAGTTCCCCTTCAGTCGGTCTCTCGACGTTGTATTGAGAGATAGACTGGGGTTTGATCTTGAGAACCTATCATCTCAGAGAGGAATTTAAAATGCCAATGGGCTTGGTGAATGGCACACGCACGCCAGTCCCCGCCCCGTGCATACGGGTATAAAAGGGAGGTGGCGGCGGCCATTCACTCATCTTTTTGTTCTTTGGAACCTGCATGACGGTACATGTCAAGCGATTCTTCTCTCCGAGAATTCTCCTTCCAGACTGATGGATTTACGACACGAAGCAGCGGATTTCTCCCTCTCAGCAGACTTTCCCTGGGCAGTTCGTCACCAACACGTACTTCCACGTCATCCTCCCTCGACACTGGCCGCTCCTACGGTTCGCGTTCGAGGGACGAGCGTATCAGTACAAGGTCCTGCCCGTCGGTCTGGCCCTGTCTCCCTGGATTTTTACCAAACTCGTGGAGGCTGCCTTAGCTCCCCTCAGGGAGCAAGGCAGCCATTAAGGTGGCCACCTTAATGAGGCGTCATTAAGGTGACGCCTCAGTGCCTTCGCACCCTCACCCTTTGGTCAGATCTGGCCTTTCTCCGAGCGGGGGTTCCACTCGGGCAGGTTTCAAGGCGCTTTGTGGTTACGGCAGACGCCTCCCTGCAGGGGTGGGGTGCCGTGTGCAACGGGCACGCAGTATAGGGGCAGTGAACGGGTCCCCAGCTGTGGTGGCACATCAACTGCCTAGAGTTGTTGGCTGTCCTTTTGGCACTGAGAAGATTCCTACCCCTCGTGCAGGACAAACACGTGCTAGTCCGGTCAGACAGCACGAATTCCGTGGCGTACATTAATCATCAAGGCGGCATACGCTCACGGCAGATGTCACAACTCGCCCGATGCCTCCTCCTCTGGAGTCAGCAGGTGATCAAATCCCTGCGAGCCACCTTCATCCCGGGCAACCTGAATCAGGCAGCCGATGCACTCTCTCGTCAGGGGATGCCCCGCGGAGAATTGCGACCTTGAGTGGCTTGCTGCCGGTGGTCCACAAGACCGTCCTGCAGGCTAGAGCCCCCGCCACTAGACGTTTGTACGCTTATAAGTGGCATCTCTTCTCATCCTGGTGTTCTTCCCACGGGGAGAACCCACGGAGTTGCCCGATCAGGTCAGCGTTGGCCTTTCTACAGAGGAGACTCGAGAGCAACCTCTCCCCATCCACGCTGAAAGTGTATGTAGCCGCTATTGCTGCTCATCACAATCTCGTGGAGGTAAATCCCTCGGTCAACATGACCTGGTCACCAGGTCCCTCAGGGGCGCGAGAAGGGCGAATCCACCTCGACCGTGCTCCATACCCTCTTGGGACCTTATTGTGGTCCTACAGGGCCTTGTACGGCCCCTTTCGAGCCCCTCAGAGACGCCAGTCTTCCTCATCTGATGATGAAGACGGCTCTCTTGCTGGCGCTCGCTTTCATCAAGAGGGTGGGGGACCTCCAGGCATTCTCCATGTCCCATGGGTGCCTATAATTCGGGCCCGGTAGTTCTCACGTTGTCCTGAGACCCTGGCCTGGTTACGTGCCCAAGGTTCCCACCACTCCCTTCCGGGTGAACCTGCAGGCGCTTTCCTCTGGGGAGGAAGACTCAACCTCCAACGTGTTGTGTTCCATTGGCGCACTAGATCGTGGATGCCATTACTTTGGCATACCGGTCCCAAGATCGCCCGTGCCCGCTTGCAGTAAGAGCCCACTCTACCCGGGGTATGGCCTACTCGTGGGCACTGGCGCAGGGTGCCTCTCTGGCAGACATATGTAGTGCTGCGGGTTGGGCTACGCCCAGTACCTTCGCGAGGTTTTACAACCTCCGCGTGGAACCAGTTTCAGCACGTGTCTTACACGCCACTGGCGTGTGAGGCCGGCAACTGGGTTGGGCGTATGCCTGCGAAAGCGCCTTCTCCCCCTCCCCGGGCGAGTCTAGCACACTATTCTAGCCTCCCTACTTCCCCCTTAGGGCGAAGTACAGGCATTCCATCCATCACTAAGCATTGGCAATTGCGGTAACTGGGCGGAGCGGTCTGTTAGAGTCACCCCTGCTCAGGTGGACCCCTATACTCGGACTGTTGCTCCCCTGCAGGGTCGTCCCGTATGTTGATTTCCTCACTCTTGGTTCCCCTGTTGGCGAACCTCTGACCTTCCCTCCGGTGGGTTACCCCACCTGGGTTCTGCCCCCCCTACTCGGGCTGGCGCATTTTTTCGCATGTTTTTCTCCCCACCGGTGAGACCATGTTGGTGTCTCCACATGTAACCTCCCCTTTTGGCAGGATGTGGCCTCCGTAGCACACTCTTCATCAAAAAGAGCAGTGTTTCCCCAGTGTTCCTCACGGTGCCGGGCGGCGTCTCGCTAATAGAGACGAACGCCACCGTCTGTGCGGCCATCGGTACGAGTCTCTCAGTAGACTACTAAGTACTGTTCTCACTGGAAGATTATGTTTCTTGGTAGCGCTCACTTGTGACTCGCTAGCCTAGTCAGTGTTGCTCCGCTTGAGGTCGTGATACGGCTCAGTGCCGTGGCATGTTAAGATAGGTCCCCGTCTGTCTCTCAACACAACGTCGAGAGACCAACTGAAGGGGAACACAACGCTTCGCTGACCTGCTGCAGCGACCGGGAGATGTCTCTCAGGTTCCTCAGCCCAAAAGATGAGTGAATGGCCGCCGCCACCTCCCTTTTATACCCGTATGCACGGGGCGGGGACTGGCGTGCGTGTGCCATTTGCCAAGCCCATTGGCGTTTTAAATTCCTCTCGGAGATGATAGGTTCTCAAGATCAAACCCCAGTATGTCTCTCAACACAACCATCAGGACACAGAGGTTACAGTCGTAACCGAGACGTTTTTGGTTTTTGTTTTCCAAGCTGGAAAATCTTACTCCAACCTAAACTCCCTGCATACTATACATACAAAACTCATCATCAAAATCATCAAAAAACAATGTAAATAAGTCACAACTAGATATGATGGAATGACTCACCAGATAACATAGAATTCCAAGGCACATCCCAATAAGCATCTTTAACGACAGGTTTTTCCTGTGAACTGTGAAATGAATCATTTGTCACTGAAATAGGACAAATCAGGTCCCTGGGTCATGAACCAGTATCTTGTGAACACGGGTTCTGGCTTTGGTAAGCAACCTAGCTCATTGCAACTACTTAATCGCGTTGTGAAACGTGAAACGTCACCGCTAGTATTTATCAACAAAAAGCAGAACCAAGTACTAACTTAAAATATGGATAAAAATAGAATATAGAGGAAAACTGTTAGCACTTTAATAAAGTTGTATTTGTTAACATTAGCTAATGCATTAGCTAACATGAACTAACATGTTATGCTGGTAAATTACTGGTAAAGTAATTCTGGTAAATTTATGGTAAATACACAAATATGCTGTTCACACAAGCAATGGCATTCTGTCATTTTACCGGTACGACAGCGTACATACAGCGGTCCCAAAATACCAGTAATATGATGGCATTAAGCAGAAGTTTCCTTACAAATTGCTGCGCTACAACCCAAGTTATATTTGAAAATATGATGGGGTGTGATTTTATATCCGAATGTGTTGTTGATGTTTGGATCATACACTTGCTCTTAACCCAACGACACTGTGCCTCGCACAGTGCAATTGGGAGTACTGATTTACTGGAAAGGTCTTGTTCACACATGATCTGTTAACTGCAATTTGCTGCCAATTTACCAGTAAAGACTGTATGTGTGAAAGGGGCTAATGAGCGCTTTTCCACCATCTCGCCATACCTTAGCACATTCTAAAACGGTTACGATTATGTTTCCACGTGAGCCTGGCTCGGCACGGCAAGATTACAAACCATTCTCTGCCCGGGATTTTTGTCACGTTTGCCTAGATACCAGTTTCTATCTGTTGCCAAAATAGCACGATATTGAACAAGGAAATAAAGTTTGCTAGTTTTCTCTATAGTTTCTCTTGCATTATCAAGGCAGCAAGTGATGTGTTTGTTCTAAAGAGTTCAGCTATCAGCCGTGCAGCGGAAAATAAAACAACGGTTGGGCCGGATGGGCACGGAGTGGAATGGTTAAGGAACGAGAACTGTTCAATGCGCCCAATGAGCTATACTTCTACAGCATTTAATATTTATGTTAATTTCTACATTTACTAATGCATTTTTGAAATACATTTTTGTGTCTGTTAACATTACTTAATGCACCATGAACTAATATCAACTGAACATTCACAAAGATTAATGGATGCTAAATATATATATTGTTCATTGTTACTAATGTTAACAAATACAACCTTATTGTTCTTAAAAATGAGTTTAAAGTTGTAATGTTAGAAGATTAAGGTGAAAATTTTGAATATAAAATGCTTAAAACATTTTTAATATTACATAAAAATAAATATTTTAGGGATAGCCTATTCAATATTGCTGTCACGACCCCAGTCCGTGTTTGTGAACTTTTATGTTACTTCCTTTCTGTGCCTTGTTTTGTTGTCCTTTGTAGTTTTTTGTGTTAATTAGTTCCTCTTGTTATCTTGTTAGTTTCTATGTATTTAAACCCCAGTGTTTCCTTTGTCTGTTGTCAGTCATTAAATGTTTGATCTGTTCCCAGTTATATTGCGCAATGTACTTTGGATTATTCTAGTTCCTTTTTCCTTTGTTCTTTTATCTTTTTGTTTAATAAACTTTATGCTGCACATGGATCCGATCCTGCCTAGTTACTCCTCGTTACAATTACAATGAAATCTGCTTGTTTCGCTGTCTTGTGACCTTAGAAACTTAAAGTCTGTTCTCTTTAAATTTGTTTGAAAGATTTTTTTACCTTTGGTCAATAAGACAGATTTATAGCAAACACAAAGGAGATGAAGTGAATTAAAATTGAAATAACTTACTGTATTGTTGATTTTCAATTTCCATTTTTTAAAGGCACGTGTAACAAAATTGTCACTTTCAAGGACCTTTATTAATAAATGTTTTTCATGTCATTTCCTTCTTCGTCAGCGGGTCTTTTCCTCTATGCAGGTCTTTTCCTCTGCTGCACTGCAAGAAAAGTGTGTTTACATGTGAGCTTTTTTTTCCCGCCCCCCCCAGAAAAAAATACAATTTTAGGTAGGGATGCACCGATGTTCGGCCGAAAATAGCAAAAAACGCAAGTTCGGTGTTCGGCCGAATATGTGAAGTGGCCGAATAAATTTTACCGAACATGACTCGTGATACGATCAAGCAGCAACCAGCGCAGAGAGAGAGAGAGAGAGAGAGAGAGAGAGAGAGACACACACGCGTTCGCTTTATTACTGCCGCAAACATTTTGGCTGTGCGTGTGTGTGCGTGCGTGTGTGCGTGCGTGCGTGCGTGCGCGTGTGGAGCATTTTAAAGTGTCAGAGAAAGATACAGCACGGGACTTGCCGCGCGGAAGTAAATTTCCAAATGAAAGCGTCTTTACCGGTCGGTAAATTTACTTCAGACGGAAGCGGGCTATGGAGTTTAAATAGACCTAAAACTCACGCGCATTGAATCCGCGCGCGCGTGAGTGAGAATCCCATTTCTTAGCGGAAAATTTGTAGCCCTTCCCCTTGCCTCTTGAAACAAAGTGGCAAGGGGAAGGGCTACAAATTTTCCGCTAAGAAATGGGACACCAATACTACACTGTTGTACGTCATCATATACGTCGTTGCTAGCTCGTCACGTCAGAGGACATGTGCCGATGCACCGGGTATATGACATAAAAATATATTTTCTAGTATCGTGCAATCAGTGCTGTCCGCTAGCAAACTTTAGCGATTTTTTTGCAAACGTTAAAAGAACATCACCGTAAATACTAACACAAGATTGAATGTAACATACATAAAAGGAAAAATTGTCATAAAAATCCTTATTAATGGCAAAAATTACTTACATTTATGGGTCTGCTTGCTCGAGTGAGCGGCCATGTTGGAAATTTCTCTTAGCCCTTCGTTTGAAGTGAGGTCCCGAAAAATCTTCGTTTGAAGGACTATCTGGCCCTTACCCCTAGCCCTCCAACCAAAAGAGAATTGAGACACCACTACCCCTTCACGTGAACGCGCCAAACGGAGGGGTAGGGGAAAGTGTAGGGGTAAGGGGTAGAATTGGGATTGGGCCAAAGTGTTTTTACCACACACCGTGTTTCTTATTCGTCTTCCCCGTAGGGCTCCCGCATATCTGAATACAGAGCACCACCTAGTGGTAAGAACCAACATACATCACATCTCCCTTTTTTTTCAAAATAACAGTATTCAAACAGTACATAGTTTAACTTTTTTTTTTTTTCAAACTTGGTTTCACAACTTACTTCAAATAATTGAATTCCATGTCACTAAACAAAATAACATCAAGAATAAAATTACTACATATTAAGTCCTATGAACTTTAATAAGAGTAACGCTTTGGTGGCCTAACCACTCTGCCAGAACGTGTCACTTTTACAGTCTCTTCCGCCACAACTTCAGGTTTTGCAGACAACAGCTCAGGTGTTGTTATTGGTGGCATTACTGGATTTGTAGTCACCTCATCTGGAACACAGTCATTGATCATTGGCTGAAATGAATCCTGAAGGTGTGAATTCTGTGAATTTTGACTGTGAATTTCGACTTGAGCAAGTGTTTTCGATTTCTTCTGTACACTTCTCCATCCTGTGTTTGTACCAGATATGACCTTGGTTTTTCATGCTTTTTCACCACTACAGCTGCCTTCCAGCGATTTTCTGATCTCAGTCTCACATTTTCTCCTTCATTCAGAGCGGGTAAGTCTCTTGTTCCACGATCATAGTAGAGCTTTTGCTTTAGCTGTCTTTCCTTTAGGCTTGTATGCACTCCTCTGTGCAGCTGTGGCAGTAACAATTTACTAGCTGTAGGCAATCTGGCTTTCAACCTAAGGCCCATGAGCAGCTGTGCAGGAGATAACTTCACTCCACCAAGTGGCGTATTCCTGTACTCCAGAAGAGCGATATACAGGTCTCCCTGACTTTCTTGTGCTTTCTTGAGCAAATTCTTAATGGTCTGTATAGCTCTTTCGGTTTGGCCATTCGACTGCGGATATCTGGGACTTGAGGTTGAACAAATTGCTCCGCGTTGTCTGAAAAGACTTCGTCTGGAATTCCATGTCTAGCGAAAATAGACTTCAATGCTGTTATCACATGCTGGCTTGTTGTTTGTTCCAATTTTGCAATTTCAGGAAATTTTGAGAAGTAGTCTACACACAGCAGGTAATCTGCTTGGTTGAAGTGAAAGAGGTCTACTCATACCTTTGCCCACGCTCTGGCTGGTAAGTCATGACTGATGAGAGGTTCTTTGGTGTTGTTCCGTCTGAACGTATTGCACACAGCACACTTTGACACCAATTCTTCAATTTGTTTTCCCATTCCTGGCCAAAACAGTACATCTCTCGCTCTCTCTTTACACTTCACCACTCCTAAATGAGATTCATGAATTTTCTCCAGCATTTCTGCTCGCAGGCTTTGTGGCACTACCAGTCTCTTATTTTTGAACACCAGTCCTTCTGAGAGGGTCAATTCTTCCTTAAAGGTCCAGTATTTCCTTATTTCAGGTGGAACACTTCTGATTTGTTTAGGCCATCCCGACTTAACTACTGCCATCACCCTCTGCAGTTCTGTATCTTCAACCGTAGCTTCCTTGACAGCTCGTAATTTCTCTTCCGACAGGGACAGACATTATGACAACTGATGTACTTCCCATTCCTTGTCCAGTAGCTGTTCTGTTTCTTCCTCCAAGTAAGCTCTGCTAAGTGTATCTGCTATTTTCAACTCTTTACCAGGTTTGTAAGTGACTTGCAGGTCATACGGCTGAAGCTTCATCAACATCCTCTGTAGACGTGGTGGGGCTTTCTGCAGAGGCTTTTTAAACACTGTCTCCAGCGGTTTGTGGTCGGACTGTACTCTAACTTTCTTCCCATAAAGGTACTGGCTGAATTTCTCACATCCATACACAATGGCTAAGAGTTCTTTTTCAATCTGAGCATACCTTTTCTGGCAGTCAGTCAGCGACCGTGAGCCATATGCTACAGGATGTCCTTCCTGTAGGATAACAGCTCCCAAACCCTCCGAACTTGCATCAACTGAAAGAGTCACATCCTTGTTGACATCGAAGAATCTGAGTACTGGGGCTCTGCTCAGCTGTGACTTCAGTACTTCAAAACTCCCAGTGCCACTCCACACCACTTTCCAGAAGTTTCCTCAGCGGTGCGCTATTCTCTGACAGGTTTGGAATAAACTTTGCGAGGTATTGAACCACGCCAAGAAACCTCATTAAAGCTGATTTGTCTTGTGGTTCGTACATCTCCACAATTGCTTTGATCTTGTCTGGGTCTGGCTTCAGACCTTCTCCACTCAGTACATGCCCAATGTACTTTATTTCATCCATTCTGATCTTGCACTTTTCCCGATTTAATTTTAAATTTATGCTCCTTACTCTTTCTAGAAGTCGCCTTAGCCTTGCATCATGCTGTTCCACATTTTCTCCCCACACCAGTATATCATCCATGATGTTTACGACCCCTTCCAGGTCTTCAAGCCTTTGAGCTATGCACTTCTGGAAAACTTCAGGAGCTGAAGATACACCGAAAGGTAACCTTTTGAAACGGTATCTTCCGAAAGGTGTATTGAATGTGCAAAGCTTGGAACTTTCCTCATCTAATTGGATCTGCCAAAATCCATGGTTAGCATCCAACACTGAGAAAATGTTTGCATTTGGCATCTCACTCACCACTTCTTCGACTGTCTTCAGTGGAAAGTGTTCTCTTTTTATGGCTCTGTTCAAATCTTTTGGGTCAATGCAAATTCGAAGTTTGTTCGGCTTTACGACAGTCACCAAACTATTGACCCAATCTGTTGGTTCGGTTTGTTTCTCGATTACTCCAAGGCTTTCCATTCTGTTAAGTTCTGTCTTTATTCTGTCTTTTAGGGCTATGGGAACTCTTCTGGGAGGATGTATCACAGGTACCACGGCTGGATCAATCTTGATGTGATGCGAACCTGGTATGCACCCCAAGCCGTTGAACACATCATCAAACTCCTTCAGGATGTGTGTGTTTTCGTCACAGTCTACTTTGTAGATTCTTTTGACCAGTCCTAACTCTGTGCACGCCAGTCTTCCAAGGATCGCAGGGGAATCTTTCTCAAGGACTTGGAACTCAATCTCAGCTTCATTGTCTTTAAACTGGCAAATGAGCTTTGCTTTACCCTTTGGCTCCATCTTGTGGCCGGAATATGCAACTAACACGCAGTTAGATTTGCACAGTGACACTGAATTCCCTGCAACTGCTTGAAAGTCTTTGTACGAGATTACGTTGCACTCTGCTCCGGTATCCAATTTAAAAGAAATTGAGCTTTTGTTTATTTTTAGCGTTTCAGTCCATTTGTCTTTGTTCACTGCTGTGGCATCATTTACTTCATTGATTTGCATCTTGACTTTGTTTTTAGCCTGTTCCTCTTCAATGGCCCCAATGAACAACTCTGTGAAATCCTCTTGACCAATCTCATGTACTTTCTTCGTCGAATACTTTGATTTGTCTATTTGTTTTTGTGTTTTGCACATCCTGCCGAAGTGATTTTTTCTGCGACATACCTTGCAAATTTGTCCAAATGCAGGACACTTCCTTGGCTCGTGGCTGTAACCGCATCTAGTACACTTTTCTTTCTTCGACACTGTACTTGAAGTAGCACTCTTCTCAGGTGAAATCTTTGTAAACTTCATTTTACTTATTTTGTTTACTGTAGCTTCAGTTTCTTCGTGGAGCGCTTTAATCTGTTTTTTTGTGATTTCACTCGCTCTGCAGATATCTATGGCTTTTTTCAGATCCAAATCAGGTTCTCTCAAGAGTCTAGCTCTTATTTGATCATTGCTCACACCACACACTATGCGGTCTCGGATCAGTGATTCTGTCAACTGTGCGAATTCACATTCTTTAGCCTTGTTTTTTAAATCAGTCACGTATGCATCTATCAATTCGTTTGGTGCTTGTGCCCGAGTGAAGAACAAGTGTCTAAGATATGTAAGATTTTTTCTTGGTTCACAGTGACTTCTGAACTTTTCTTTCAGTACATCAAAATTATTAACGTCCTCCTCAGTAAAATCCATGGTATTAAATACCTTCAATGCTTCATCCCCGGCAACATGAAGAAATGTAGCACATTTTATCTTCAATGATTTTTCCGATGTTCCACTAGCCACAAGATATAGTTCAAACTTCTGTATCCAGATTCTCCAATTCTCAGCAGTATTTCCTTCGAAGCTTAGGTCATTTGGAGGTTTTAGCTGATCCACTTTTCACTTCTGACACCATATGATATCTTTTAGCTACTCTGTATAGCTGTCTAGGCTTATGAGTTTAAGAGTCTAAAGATATTAATAAAGAGACGACACACACAAAGTGTTTTTACCACACACCGTGTTTCTTATTCGTCTTCCCCGTAGGGCTCCCGCATATCTGAATACAGAGCACCACCTTGTGGTAAGAACCAACATACATCACACACGCGCGGAAAGCTGCTCCGCGAGGGCGCATTTAAACTCCGCGAGCGAGCAGAACAGTATCCGCAAGCGGAAAAGAATCCTCGCGCGGGCGCATTTCTGCTCCGCGAGCAAAAACTCAGTCCGCGAGCAGAGGCTTTGACGAGCGCGCGCGCGATTCTCTCTATGCTCTCGCAACTGCTCAACACTTGCTCGCTCGTTGAGTTGACTTCTGAGACTTTGGAGGCGGGAGTTTTGGGTCTATTTAAACTCCATAGCGGGAGGTCTGACAGTAGCCCTGCCGCTCGCGACATCCTTTGACATCATACAGTGGTCGCGTGCACACAGTTCCCTGTACTAAACAACTTGTCAAAGTATGTTCTGTGCATCCCGGCCACGAGCGCACCTTCTGAGAGAACAGTCAGCTTTTGTGGGCGGAGTTTGGAGGAGAGACGTGAACTGATATGGTTGTCAGTCAGCATCAGTCAGAATTGCTTGCATTGAATGTTTTTTTTTTAAATCTTTTTGCAATGTAGCCTATCATAATCCAACAGTTTTCTTTTATTCGTATTTTTAGCTTATAGGCCTTATGTGGAATGACACTTTTTAATTAACTGTTTTGTTGTAGGGGTACAGAGTAATTTACATTACATTCTTTTAGCAGTCAGTTATAGGCCTAATTAATATAGGCTATGTCCTTTCAGACAGGCAGCATGTGAAGCATGAAATGCACGACTGAACAGCTGCTCTAATGTGTATGACCAATACAACAATCACAAGTTTGCATGTTTTTTTATACATTTATGAGCAAAACTTCTTCAATAAGATTATTTTACTGACATGTTGATTGTTTAACTTTCATTTGTTTTATGGTTTTGCATGCCTTACTGTTATTCTTAAAGTTCTGATTAAAACGGTTGAAACTGTTTCATTCTTAATTCCTCCCTTTAAACCAGTTTAGTCCCTGCCCCTCATAAACACTATAATCATATACTACATGGTCGAAATTTATTTTGTGCATTGGTATGAAGTCAGGATAAGGCAGGATAATAATTTCAGCACCTTGCCCTGTAACCCAACACAGCTCTCTAGCCTGGAAATCAAGATATTGTGGTCAGCCATGTAAAACGCAGAGCTTAAGTCTAAAAGCACCAGCGTCATAGCATTCCCTTTATCTGTTTCTAGTAAGATACCATTTACAACTTTTAAAAGTGCAGTTTCTGTTATGTGAAGAGACTAAGGCCCGGTTTCACAGACAAGGCTTAAGGCTAGTCTCAGACTAAAAGGAATGTGTGACCTGTTTTAACTGAATATAACTAATATCAGAAATATCTTAAAATATATCAGTGCCATTGTTTTGTCTCAAGATGCTCACCAGTAATGTATTCTTCTAAGGCATTTTCATAAAAGCGACATAAATATCTTAATTCAACTAAAGCATAGTCCTGGCTTAAGCTAAACCGTGTCTGTGAAACCGGGCCTAAGGGTGTTTTCACATATAGTTTGTTTTAAAAGAACCAAACCCAGTTCACTTAAAGTGATCCAGAAAGTGAACTATAGCCAAATGTGATCTCAGTCCTTTTGGTGTTCACAACAGAGGACTCAAAAGAGAACTCAGTCCTTTTTTTGGTCCTCTTTGGAATTGAAGTGATCTCAGACCCTTTCCTGTTCACATCTTCATGAGAACTCCCCAGATTTTCCTAACTGTACAGTTTATTTATTTATTCATTTATTAATTAATTTATTAGATATTATTTATTAGAATGATCTTGCTTGGTCTATAAACACCATGCACTGTGCTGTGTTTTACCTTTCTGTGTTTTTCTTATTTGCTCATGTAAAGCTGCTTTGGAACAATGCACATTGTGAAACGTGCTATATAAATAAAATTGAATTGAACTGAATTGAATTGAATTTTCGTGCAGCAGTGGATTTTGGGTATTCAAGATGGCCTCTTTACATGTTGTCATCACATGCCTATGGCACATTAAAATGACAAATGACAGAGAAGGACTGACGCAGAACTAAAGGGAAGCATCTGATAAAAATGAGGAGGAAAAGGATAGCAGTGAAAAAAGTCATGCACTATCAACAACTGCAGGTATGGCAAGCAACCAGGTGCAAATGTCAAAATGCAAAACCAAACCAAAGCTAACTGAACCTGGACATTGCTTTCACATGTCAGGAATAAAGCGAACCATAAACGGACCCACAATCGAACCATACTCAGACCACCTCAGAACCACCACGGTTCGCTTTTGGGGCCTTTTAGGGGGGTCTGAGATCACTAGGATTGTTCACATTTACACGCGGAAGTGCTCCGAGAGCGTTTGGAGGGCTCAAACTAACTAGGTGTGAAAACGCTCTTAAACCCCGATTGGAATTTTTCAAAAATATTATTTGACAACAAATGGGACTGCAGCTGGGTCAACACAATTTTCTCAAGAATCTTAGAAAAAAACGGCAAATTTGAAATATTTAAATTATTTGTTTGTTGTTGTTGTTTTTTACCTAATATATTGTTCAAATACTGTTAAAGACAACTAATCGGTAAGTAATTAAATAAGAATAATCTAATTATGAGCAACAGCACAAACAAATATAATAAATAATAAAAATACAATAAAATAGGCCTATAACAATAAAATAAAACTTAACAAACATACAAATTAAAAATGTGTTTCAGGTTGGTCTAACAGTAGCAGGTACAGAATTTAAATAATCAAATGTGAAATAAACCATAGTCTTCACTGTATAAATTAAATATAGATTAAACCTTTTAAAAATTACTTACTCAGTAAAGCAGCGATCGAGTCCTTTTGTTTGATGAACATTAAAAAACAGAGATATTTATGCTGCTGTCCCGTTATTCTGTGGTTATACCATGGTTTAACCATGTTTTTTAACTGTTGTGAAACAGATAATATATGAAACCCGCGGGTGTTTTCCCAAAAGCACCGTTTGCAAGCATGCTCGCAAATTCTGTCATACTGTACAAACAGAGTTAAACGATTACAGGAAACGTCGGTTCCCGTTAGCTGGTATGTGTTCTTATCACCCGTACGGCATATTTTTTTCAAAGACGTCTACTTAAAAAAAGTAAAAGGAAAAAGTTAAAAGTCTTTGTTACAATAAACGGTTCTATCTTGTAGGCTAATCTGTACTATAGTTTAACTTTGTTTTGAAAAGCGGTGCAAGAAGGGTAGACCCATTTGTAGATTTACAATAACGTTACTTGAACTATAACAAATCGATCTCATGTTAGGTCACTAATGTATGTCTGCTCTACGAATACAAAACGCAAACGTAAACTGTCAGTGAAAGCTGTCAGTTGTCAAGGAAATCATATATCGACAGACAATAAATAACAAGAAAAACTGCGCCACAAACCTTCTTTCCTTTCTTGAGCTGTGAGCTGCTTGGCGTCTCCTCAATGCAATGCATTTAGTGCATTTAAAATAAATGTTTTAAAGGTATTCCTTAACCATCACGGCAGGCCAAAAATACTGTCCTAAAATAAGTAGACCACAGGGTTGCCAGATTAATAAAAACGCCCAATGCATAACATTGTGTAGTAACATTTGACTGACGTATTTACATAAATATGGATGGGGGCGAGTTCCAGGCTGTGAGTTTGTGCACGGTTGCCATCTCCGCGTAAATAGCAAAGTAAGTCATTTAACTTTTTACTTTATGTGTCGTGCATTTTTCATAGGCAGTTGCTACAGTTCAGAGAGGTACATTGTTTTATTTTACATTCAGGAAAGCTGAATGTAAAAGGTATTAAAATAGGACCGTACAAGTAAACTGTACAGTGTTAGTGATTTGCCATTTATTTCTGTTACAATTATATTTGTTTCGCGTGTGTTTGTTTTTTACTGTTCATTTTTACCTTGACATTTTTATGCATTTGGCAGATGCATTACACTGCAAGCGCCACGCTCTAACCCCTATGGAGGACCGGGAGTGCCGATTAGAAATAAAATGACGAATCAATTGATCAATTTAATAATTACAACATAAAAATTTAAACAAATAAATCACTTTTTAAATGGAGAAATTAACAGACATATCTAAGTCATTATTATGAGTTACTAAGTCGAAATTTCGACATAGTTTCTCATTATTATAAGATACTAAGTCATTATTATGAGATACTTAAGTCATTATTATGAGATACTAAGTTATTATTGTGAGATACTAAGTCATTATTATGAGTTACTAAGTCGAAAATTCGACATAGTTTCTCATTATTATAAGATACTAAGTCATTATTATAAGATACTTAAGTCATTATTATGAGATACTAAGTCATTATTATAAGATACTTAAGTCATTATTATGAGATACTAAGTCATTATTATAAGATACTTAAGTCATTATTATGAGATACTAAGTCATTATTATGACTTATAAAAAATCTAAAAAAATTCCCTAGCCTGGCGGAAACGGGCTAACATACTTTTAAGGGTTAAGATGCTTTATGAATTACTTTTTTCTTTACTTGTCAGGCCTGTTCCTAGTTTTTTTTCTTTTTATATGTATTTTGGTTTTGTTCCCCTTTAACACCCTCTCACCTGGTTCCGGGTTTAGCTACTCACATCAGCGCCAGTAATTTCCCACACGTGTTTCTCATTTCTCTGCCTCTCTATATATACCATTGCCTCCCCTCACTCGGTGTGGCGATGTAATGTTCGTTCTTTCGGTCGGATTACCAGTGTTTGTGCTCGTTACACAGTTATTTGGCTACCAGAGTTTATTCTCCTTGTTTCCCCACAGTAAGGCGGTGCAGAGAGAGCCGGTTCGGACCTTTTTTCTCGTACGGCGATTCCTTCTCTCTACGCTTGTGGATTTGACTACGAGGCGCTCTGCTGGAATAACTATTTCCGTCTGGACGTTACTGGAATAACTATTTTCCTTCTGGGTTATTTTTTTGTTATTGTATATTCATGGACATTGGAATAAACTTTGTTTTTCTTCACTCCTGCATCTGAGTTCTTACTCTTACCTAACATTACTAAGATATTTTCTGTAATTTTAAAGGGAAACGCCCACATTTCTAAGAATTTTGTCACTAGGAGCAACTCTTTGTGCTAGGATTTTTCATGAATACGGGCCCAGGGCCCTCTAAGAAAGCTCTTAATTTGGCTTAAAAACTTCTGTGTAGGAGTCTAAGCTTAAATTTAAGGCGATTCAGGACCAATCTGAGAGAAACTCTGAGCAAGGAAAAGACAAAAGGCTTGTTCGAGTTGATGCGGCGCCGCAAGATCCGACAGGCGGATGACATCAAAGTACCGCGAGAGCGAGTCGAAAGCAAACTTTTTATCGTTTTTTGAATCGCTCTCGTGGTACTTTGATGTCATCCGCCTGTCGGATCTTGCGGCGCCGCATCAAGTCGAACAAGCCTAAAAACTTTTATTTTAGTGAGGAGGCGGGGCTGACCCCGTTGCTATGTATGACACAGTCTTTTAAAGACTGATTGGTTGGTTGGCCAAGAAGGAAAAAGGGCGCTGTTAAGTATGGGGTCGTTAGTTTGAAATTGCATAAATACTTTTTTAGTTTTACAGTACTCACGCACACACATGCACTATATATGTATATATATGTATAGGTATATGTATGTATATTTATATGTGTGTATATGTATATATATGTATATATGTATGCGTATATGTATATGTATATATATATATTAGGGCTGTCAAAATTAACGCGTTAATAACACGTTAACGCAAATTCCTTTTAACGGCACTAATTTTATTAACGTGCGATTAACGCAGCGCGCATTTTCTGTTTGACCCTTGGCCTTGCCCGTAGTTTGAGAAAGTAAACGATGCAGCAGCAAACAGAAATGGAGAAATAAATAGGTCTTCTGAACGTACAATTCATATATAAAACGATGTCTGATGGTTCTGTCGACAAGACTAAACTGATCTGCATTTATTGTCGATGTGAATTAAGCTATCACCGCAGCACGTCGAGTTTAAAATTTCACTTGATTGATGGCGAAGCATACAACTGACGCAGAGAGCTCTCCTCCTCCTCGCGGCAGACCACACTAGATTGTTTTCAGCAGAGACGGATGGACAACTTCACAAGCAACAGACTCACCACATCGATAGCTAAATGGGTGGCTACAGCATGTAGGTCAGTTAATGTAGTGGAGGACGAGGGTCTACTTGAAATTATTCACATCGCATCTAACGATTACACATATGAACTACCTTCGAGAGCCACTGTTACAAGCAAGATTCACGACTCTTACGAAGAGGAGAAAGCGAAAGTCGAGGAGGCGATAAGACAGACAAACACTATGAGGGGCCGTACAAGCCGAAATTCATTCTAGCACTCTCACACACTCACATTCTCCTCTCACACACTCACATTCTCCTTTCACACACTCACATTCTCCTCTCACACACGTACATTTTTCCTCTCACACACTCACATTCTCCTTTCACACACTCACATTCTCCTTTCGCACACACACATTTTTCCTCTCGCACACATACATTTTTCTCCTTTCACACTCACATTCTCCTTTCACACACACTCACATTCTCCTTCCACACACATACATTTTTCCTCTTGTGCTCACATATTTTAACGCGCACATTCTAACGTTTTTCTCTTATATTCATATATTTTTACGCACACATTTATACATTTTGCTCTTATGTAAACGTATTCAAAGTATACATTTAGTATTAAAAATTATAAATGTATGTAAGAAGAAAATATATGTATGTAAGAGAAGAATGTATGTATGTGTGAGAGAGTATAGTGAAAACGGAAGGTGTATGATGGAAACGGAAGGCAGGTCATGCAGACGGCGCTTCCGTGTATCAAAGACGCCGTAAAATGCGGCGTTTTCTATAATATTAAAATCAGCAGCGCCTTTTCTACACAGTCCAGCCCCTCCAATGAACAGAAAGACCTGTGTAGTAGAATGTCGATCTGAATAACGTTTCCTGTTTTTAACTTTATTGCGAATCATGTTTAGACTTTCATTGTGTGATATTTCTCCATTGGGCACGCTTTTCCTCCTTTTCGTTTATCATAGGTGCACAAACGGCATCTTTTTGAGAGTGTGTACGTTCATGACTCTGTGTACGTTCATGTTTGTAAGTTGTCAGCCTCGGTAGCGGAGTGGACCGCGTGCGCGGCAGCAGCGCAGTCTCGCTTTTAACGACAGGAGTTCGACTCCGCGGTCCGACCATATTCTTCGTTCCTTTTGAATTGTTTTATTGGGTCATGTTTTTAAATGTCGGAACACTACCCTCTTGCTGACAACTGATTAAATGACAAGAAACGCTTATTAACAAGCCAACCGGTGTAAGGCCTTAATGCATGTAACAGCTGCGGGCTAAGTCTGCTTACTGTAGGCTACAGTGGCTGTTGTGAGTATGTTTTTATTGATTAAAAATTATTTCCCATACGAACGTGTTTGTTTTTCTATTTACATATAGACTGTACATGCTGCCTGCATTCAGTATAAAACGCTATAAGCGTTTGACGATCAAAAATCTAAAAATTATGGAGACTGTTCACATACAGAAACAATAAGGGAAATGCTGACAAAAAACTATTTTTATGTTATTATTATATAGATTTTTTTTGATGACAAAAACGGCATTTTAAAGGAAAATATAGGCCTGTTTTTATAACTTATTTATTGGTAAATACAGAGCAACGAGCAGCAAAGGTGCAAATTACAACGAAACGTTTTTCCCTTTATGATAAAAGGATAGCCTATAGCCTACGTATAGCCATTTTAAGCTAAATTGTCAAACGAAAATAAAAGGCAATTGATTAGGCTGTTTAATGCACATTTACGGATTCTCAATTACAACTAAACTTGAAATGAAATAAAAACATTGTTCACACACAGTTGGCTAACTGTGCAGAACGTATACATTATATGCAACACAAAAGCACTGGATATTTAGGTTATAATACGCTCCATCCACATCGAGCTGAGTTTCTTTATAGAAAAAACACGTGCTTTGTTAAGTAAAATAAATCATATCGAAATGAAGTCTGTTTCTCAGTCTGTTGAGGCCGGATGAGGAGAAACACTCTCCTCCGAGGCGCGCTGCTTCAATAGCCTATACCAAATACTGCCTTCTTTTTATAGAGGTTGCTAAGCGATCACGTTTGTTAAAAACGTTTTGTATTTTGGGATGGTTATTTTGACGAGGCAGGCGAGGCCGCATTCACTTATCTCAGTTTTAGTTTGGGACTTATGCATAACAGCATTATGTAAGTGATTTTGTTTAAGTGTAAGTGAGTCCGAACCTCCCCTTTGCCTCTTTTTCCCATCACACATCAGATCGTAAAGACATTTATTTAGCCCGCAGCTGTTACATGCATTAAGGCCTTACACCGGTTGGCTTGTTAATAAGCGTTTCTTGTCATTTAATCAGTTGTCAGCAAGAGGGTAGTGTTCCGACATTTAAAACATTTAAAAACATGACCCAATAAAACAATTCAAAAGGAACAAAGAATATGGTCGGACCGCGGAGTCGAACTCCTGTCATACTCCGGTCCACTCCGCTACCGAGGCTGACAACTTACAAATATGAACGTACACAGAGTCATGAACGTACACACTCTCAAAAATATGCCGTTTGTGCACCTATGATAAACGAAAAGGAGGAAAAACGTGCCCAATGGAGAAATATCACACAATGAAAGTCTAAACATGATTCGCAATAAAGTTAAAAACAGGAAACGTTATTCAGATCGACATTCTACTACACAGGTCTTTCTGTTCATTGGAGGGGCTGGACTGTGTAGAAAAGGCGCTGCTGATTTTAATATTATAGAAAACGCCGCATTTTACGGCGTCTTTGATACACGGAAGCGCCGTCTGCATGACCTGCCTTCCGTTTCCATCATACACCTTCCGTTTTCACTATACTCTCTCACACATACATACATTCTTCTCTTACATACATATATTTTCTTCTTACATACATTTATAATTTTTAATACTAAATGTATACTTTGAATACGTTTACATAAGAGCAAAATGTATAAATGTGTGCGTAAAAATATATGAATATAAGAGAAAAACGTTAGAATGTGCGCGTTAAAATATGTGAGCACAAGAGGAAAAATGTATGTGTGTGGAAGGAGAATGTGAGTGTGTGTGAAAGGAGAATGTGAGTGTGAAAGGAGAAAAATGTATGTGTGCGAGAGGAAAAATGTACGTGTGCGAAAGGAGAATGTATGTGTGTGAAAGGAGAATGTGAGTGTGTGAATGGAGAATGTGAGTGTGTGAAAGGAGAATGTATGTGTGTGAAAGGAGAATGTGAGTGTGTGAGAGGAAAAATGTACGTGTGTGAGAGGAAAAATGTACGTGTGTGAAAGGAGAATGTGAGTGTGTGAGAGGAAAAATGTACGTGTGTGAGAGGAGAATGTGAGTGTGTGAGAGGAAAAATGTACGTGTGTGAGAGGAAAAATGTACGTGTGTGAGAGGAGAATGTGAGTGTGTGAGAGGGAAAATGTATGTGTGTGAGAGGAGAATGTGAGTGTGTGAGAGGAGAATGTGAGTGTGTGAGAGTGCTAGAATGAATTTTGGCTTGTACGGCCCCTCATAGAAAAACCTTGAACGTAATATGGAAATTGACATGCATTGCAACACATTTCTTCTCACTTTTCGTTTTTCATCCATTTTCTCTGCTGCTAAAGAAACTCTTAAGTCTCTTAAAAGTCCTCCTTGCTAGTCGCTACTCCTAAAATCTTTCCATTCCATACTTTTAAGGGTTAAGATGCTTTATGAATTTTTTTTTTCTTTACTAGGATCTTTTCTGTAATTTTAAGGGGAAACGCCCACATTTCTAAGAATTTTCTTAGAATTTTGTCACTAGGAGCAACTCTTTGCTCTAAGATTTTTCATGAATATGGGCCCAGGGCCCGTATTCACAAAACATTTTATCTTAACACTAAGAGCTCTCCAAAACAGCAGTAAAAGTTTTTAGTTAAGAGTTTCCACTTAAAAGCTATTCACAATGCTGCTGAGAGCAACTTTTACTAAGGAACAGAAATAAATGTTAAGCTAAGAAAAAGGGCGGGGTTGACCTCGTTGCTATGGATGATGTCAGCAGTTTACTGATTATGACCACAGTGATTGGCTTATAGAGGATGGGTCTCTGTCAGTCATTTAATCATAGAAATATTATAGTATGAGGTCTCATGCTGACATACAGTATTTAAATTAAGATCTTAAAACAAAAATGTAGTCATATTCAAATAAAATGTTTTAATATTTATTGCCGTATTCAAATTAAGATTATAAAATATACACTAAATTACTAATTCAACAAATGAAGAGTTAATTTACAAAAACAGATAACTCTTTTTTTTCAAAATTCAAGTTTTTATTGTGCGTTCCAATTAATATTAATCAAATTGTTTGTTTTTTTATTGTTTTTATTAAGTAACAATAACTTAAAAAATACAGCTAACAAATACAACAAAACACAATAAAGAACATGATTTTTGAATTATTTTAAAAAAGGAGTTATCTTGTGAAAATAAACTATGTTCATATAAAGTAAATGTTCAGCTAATTGTAAGCATGTTGCCCATCTCATAAACAGTTAGCAGATATTAGTAGTCTTTATGGTTGAGCTCGTTGTCCTGAAATCTTTCTCAAATGTTTAAGTTTCAAGGTAAACTTTAACAGAGCATGCTGTTCAAGAATCCTTTTGTCAAGTCATTTACATGTAGTTACCACTAGGGGGCCTCATTGCTCTGAAAGACATGAAGAGCTAAGATCTGTATTTTTTTTCTTCACATATACAATTTATGTATAAATAAAATACATAAAAATACATACTTAAATAATCATAAGCTATAAGAAATAGACTAAAGAGTTCAGACATGCAAGCTTGTAACGCTTGTCAGTAATTTAAAAATAATGCCTATTAGTCTAATACACTTTGCATATTCACAAAATGATTGATGTAGTTTCTTATATTTACTTAACTATTCTTGGGTAAACTATATTGGAAAGAAATATTGGAAAAGCATCTCAGCTGTGTCGTAGTTTTCTGACAACTAGATGGTGCTAGAGAATTACTTTCAGAATCATTTATTTTCCTGTCAACCAAAGTTTTATTTAATTGTTCGGTGCTTTGTCTCTCAGTCTTTCATTTAGAACATTTATGTAGATGCCAGCTCGAGGAACCTCAAGCCCCAGGTCTGTTCTGCCCTGATTTTGGGGTTTGGGGTCCAGTTAGTTTATACAGCCTACATTTACATTTAAATGTTGTACAAAATAGTGTTACGGGTACAGTTAAATGTGTTTTGTGCGAGAAACAGCTTTTAGATATTGGTTTTACCATCTGATGCAATCAAATTACTTTACTAAAAATGTGACTGGGACAGACTATATGGGACAAAATTTACAATATTATTTTTTTAATCACTGTACACATTATTGATAAAACTTTACATCTCTGTGTTAAGTGCCTTGATGCTACAACGTATAAAATGTCTTTAACGTGTTTAACAATGAATTCACACTTTATGAAAATAAGCTATGAAAAACTAAAAAGACTTTTGAAAGAAATTAAAAACCTACAAATAAATATAAAACAGCTTAATGTCATTCAAACTTTTACAAAGGTCAACAGGCCTTTAAAGTTTTGTTTAGGTATTGTATCTCAGATTGTCCATCCAGTAGAATGCACTGTCTTCAGCCCATGAGCACATAATCATCTGAACAGTCCTCACTGCTTTTGTGTTTGGCTGTATCTGTCCTCATCTCAGGAATCCTTACAACTGCATAATCACAATCACTGTCCGCATCCTCTCGAGGCTGCCTTTCTGGTTTGAGATTGTTGTGGTCAATGGAGGCGTAGAGGACATCTTCAGTGGGCGACCCCTGTGGTTGAAGAGAAGACTGACGCATAGGAATTATACATTTACCAGCAGCTAAGTGCAGAAACCTTTGATATCTATCACACTGGTCTTTGCCCCTTGCTGTGAAACCACAAAAATGACTCTCAGTGTGAAAATAAAATCCTTTGTAAACCTTTGATTCATGTCTGCAATTCTTGATTTCTTATAGGCACAAGCACTCACTGCCATCCCAGCAAAGTTATACGGTATATGGATGGATGTATTTTTCCTACGAAGATAGTGTTATTTTAAATTATTGTACATGAATGCATTTTTATTGTTCTTTTTTAAAAATATGTTTGTTACTGCAGTTAAAGGGATATTTCAACCAAAAATGAAAAATTCATCATCATTTACTCACCCTTGTTATTTCAAACCTGTATGACTTTCTTTCTTTCTTCAGCAGAACACAAAAGAAGATATTTTGAAGAATGTTGTTAACCATGGCCCATTGCATTTATTTTGTGTTCGTACAATAGATGTGAATACCATCATTGTTTGGTTACCAACATTCTTCAAAATATCTTCTTTTGTGTTCTGCAGAAGAAAGTCAGTCATACAGGTTTGGAATGAGAGTGAGTAAATGATGACAGAATTTTCATTTCTGGGCAAACTATTTATGTAACCCAGACATTATGTATACATTTATCACTATCTTTCACATGCAGTACAGTATACAAGTCTGTGTAAATAAGCAAAGTTGTATACATATAAAACTTGTGTTTACAAAGCTTTTAAATAGGGTTCTACTGTTACCTTATTTATGATATCATGTTGACATTTAAACAAACAGGAACAACGCTGTCAGTAAAGGCAGGTCATCATTTGAATATCGCAGTCAACAGACATATTTTGAGCAGATTTGATGCCCCAAAATGCAAAACAAGTAAGCACAGCTGCGGTTGAGTTGCCCGTTCAGGCGGAAGAACCAGAATAACAGTGATGAACGTGACACTGCATTAAGTACTACTGTATGTACCATGATGTTAAGGGTTTTACAGAGTTTTTACATTTGAAAGCCAACATTTCTTGCCGGTATTAAGGAATGTAAGATACGGAGCTACAGATTAATTTCATGTTCACACTGTGAATATGTTCACACATATCTTCTGTGTAGTACTTTAATTATTTTCACAAAGAGTTAAAAACTGTTTCATCTCAGCTCACAGCCTATCAAGGTAAAAAGCAATACTTCTGGTCCTTGATTCTGATTGGTTGAGCCAAGTTCTAAGCTGTTATAAAATACCCCGATAACTTTATAACTGTTGAGCGCATTACATAGCCTAAATATCACTTTATTTACTTTATTTGATGAAACCTTGCTACGCATATGGAATAACCGTTTTATAAAAGCAATAAGCCCCGCAAAGCAGTGGGTTAGAGTGCATTTTATAACAGCTAAGGCTGTTATGCACTAAGCTAATGCACTGTAACCCACTGCTTCTTGGGGCTTATTGCTTTAACGATAACTCTTTCTTTAATATTAGGACTGTTCAGCATTCTTACCTTTTTGTTCATGTCACTCTGGTCGTCATTATCAGCTATATACAGAATAAAAAAACATTACCAATTGCTACCAATGAATAGCAATGATGATAGACAATGTAAGGATCTATTTATAAAATGTTAATCATAGCTGAGTTTGTATCATTTCAACATTCTAGCTACAGAACATAAGAACTTAACATAGAATCAGCTACAGAAGTGCACACTTGAAAAAGAAGCACTATATGTGACACACACATTGCAAGTATGGATGAATAAAGAGGAATCCTAGACATCTAAAACCTAAACACATCAGGTAGCTGTTGCTTTACAATTGTTCATATACTGTACGTTTATAAAGAAGATATTTATCTTACCAGCTTCCTCATGTTTCGTTTCGCTGAGGATATGATAAAAAAGTATAGAATGTAAAGCACCTGCCATTTACCACTTTAAAAATTCTCTGAATTTTAAGAAATCAGAAAACAGAAATAAAACAGAAATGAAAAAGATGATTGTTGACTTTATGTATCATCAGTACATACCCAGTCTCTGTAGATGACCCTCGACTGCAGCTTAAAGAACATCCCATAGTTTCAACAAACTTGGTGTTGTTTGTCAACAGTAGTGTAAATACTAAATCTATAACCGCAGTTTAGTACTGAAACGGTATGGTCCTGAACAGACTCGTCAATCAGACAATAAGATACAGGAGTTCGGGAGATACAGAAGAGGAGAAAGATGCAGAAAGCATTCAGCATAAAGCGATCAAACAACAGAGCGCTTGTATTTCATTTGTGTTTCCTGTATTCTGTGGTTTTCATTTGCCTCTGACAAGACACATGCTAATTTTCATGAGCGTGCTTGCACACATCTCACATTGTGCCCTCTGTCATACATTAGTGTAATTTGTAATTGCATGACAACAAACCTTTCTACTATTTTGGCTGATTTGCATGTCGTCCTAATGAAGCTCATATTCCATTTCTATACATGTAAACTTTCAATTTGTATGCATAATGTTTTGTTACGTTTTAGTATGCAAAGACCTTGCTGGAAAATATTGCACATGCAGGAGATGCTAAACTAAAAATGATTTCACACTCTGACAGGTTAGTAACAATAATTCAGAGAGTCTGTGTGCATAAGGATAACTGTCTATGCAGTTCCAAAGACCACATTATGTGGTTGAAGAACTCAAATGCTTAATCCTATATGTTTTTGATATACTGTACTGATGGTGAAATTTATGTTTCTGGCAGTTGCTGCATGCTAGGCACAGGAAGTTGTTCATTTCCTTCAAGCCCACATTGATACAAGCGTACACCAGACAAGCAATACTCTCCCACCATGAATTATGATGAGAGGAAGTGTTTTATAGGCTAATGTTTGAAGCATAATGTAATGTCAAAATCTACTTTTTCAGTTTATACTGTTTGGGAATGGCAAACATAAAATAATTATTTGCTATTGACTCCATTGGTAACTGTAATGAGACTGAGGTTTGCTTGGTGTAGTAAAATTACATTTTTGCAGTGCCGTCATTATACATATAGGGGGCAGTATGACAAAACCTACAAAAATACATATACCGTGTGATTATCACAACATGTGTATGCATGTACAACCCCCCTGTGTGGTCCCATGTGTGTGGCATCTGCCAGCAGATAATGCTTTATAAAGTAAAGTTTTGTTTTAATAGTTGTCAAAAGAGAATAAATATTAGAAAACTGAACACATAGAATTTTATTGTGGATTTCAGGAGGAATGAATAGATACCAGTTCTTCATCTTTTTCACTTTCTTGGAGCTGTCGTTGGGTGAGACGTATAGACTTTTTTCTTTACATTTCTCATTTGGGATTGGCATACTTTGGAACTCAAATATTGTTTTATTTGTGTTCATTTGTTTTATGAAACTGTACGGTAGATTTGTCTCAGTTTGGTTGAATGCATTATTAGTAAAATAACATGAAATAGCAATGTAGAATACCTTTTATACATTTTAAGGTTTAAATTGTACATACATTGATAGACTACTTACATTTATTTACTGTACAAGCCAAATGAACATGCATTATGCATCATGAATAAACTATTTAAAAACGATTTAACATTTTTTTAAATAAAATCAATAGTATGCTTATAAATTAA
This sequence comes from Triplophysa rosa, assembly GCF_024868665.1. Taxonomy (NCBI): domain Eukaryota; kingdom Metazoa; phylum Chordata; class Actinopteri; order Cypriniformes; family Nemacheilidae; genus Triplophysa; species Triplophysa rosa. The sequence goes on along the minus strand of NC_079895.1, from coordinate 24,220,918 downwards.
CATTAACCTACATTAATAACTGTTGTTAAAATTATATTCATTGTTCATTATACCCAGTTTATGTTGAAACGTATTGTAAAGCGTTACAATATTTACTACTGTACATGTACTAAACTTTTGCATATACAATACTCTCTTGGTCAAAGCAGATGTATTCAAAGTGTGGTTCTCACATAGTTCTCACACTTAAAAAAATGTTGCACATTAAAAAAGTCATGTGACTATCAGTGTTGGGTGTAACTAGTTACTAAGTAATTAGTTACTGTAATTGAATTACTTTTCCCTTGAAAAAGTAAAGTAAGGTATTACTCTTATTTTTTCTGTAATTTAATTACAGTTACTTCTGATGTAATTTAACTAAATATTGTGTTATATATTCAATAGTGGAAAGACATCAAAATTATAAGCCTAACTTTAAAATGTATGCATTAATGTATCCTTCTCACAATTATTAGAATAATTTATGTAGTTATTTGTTATTTATTTGAATGAATTAAATAAGCCGTTTCAAGTCTATCCTTGGAATTAATTCTAATCAAGGTTGATATGGTATATACAAAGTAATTAGTAATACGTAATTAAATACTTTTTGGAGAGAGTAATTTGTACAGTAATCTAATTACACTATTGAATATGTAATTTGTAACTAGTAATTACTTAACTTAATTACTTTTTCAGAGTAACTTACCCAACACTGGTGACTATATAATTCTTAAACAGTGTAATAATGAACCATGTAACAATGAGTAATTAATTTCATTCTAAAAAGTCTGTCATTACAATGATTGGCTACTATTACAGTGTTTTCGTAAAAAACAAAATGAACATGTCAAGATTCATTTCAAGGTTGTATTGGTGCTGTGTTTTCTACGCAGTTGTGTATGAATCAGGACGGACCATCTATTGAAAAGTCCTGTTGCAGAGTTAGCTATTTACAAATTCTGCTAATTGAATATCGAAAAAGGGGACCACTGGGTAAGGGACGATGTAAAAAAAAAACACATTTTGTAGTGAAAGTCAAATGTCATTTTATGATGAAATGCAACATGACATTGTCATTTCAGCTAGCTTCAGATTTTTTAGTCTGATTACAAGTTTGATGTGGATGATGTTTTTACAATAGGTCCTTTGGATGGTATACTTTAGTGGTCTGACAACAACCATTTCTATTCGGTTTGAGGCTTTGTTTGTATACAGGTAATAACAGATCACTGAAGGGTTCACCTTCAACAACTGTAGGAAGTGGAGAGGTTTGAAACTTGTCCAAGATCTATTTAGCTTACAGGGATGGTTGACCCAAAAATGACCATTTACTCATTGTCTTGCCATCCAGAACCTGTATGACTTTCTTCTGCAGAACACAGAGGAAGATATTTTGAAGAATGTTGGTAACCGAACAACGGCGGTACCCATTGACTTGCACTGGTTTTGTGTCCATACAATACCAGCGAATGAGTACAACCATTGTTCGGTTACCAACATTCTTCAAAATATCTTCCTCTGTGTTCTGCAGAAGAAAGAAAGTCAAACAGGTTTGAAATGACATGAGGGTGAATAAATGATGGCATAATTTTTTGGTGAACTGTCCCTTTAATGTGCGTATAATGTGTTGATAGGATGGAGTTTCCAGGTGAGCAACAGGAAAACCTCTACTAATAAATAACATGTTTCTCTCTCTTGTAAACAGGTAAACTCATTAACATAAAAAGGGGGAGCACTTTAACATTTCCTCTACCAGAGATTCCAGAGGGGACGTCCATTAATGAGATAGAATGGAAATACTATAGCAACAAAACCATACTGCTGGCCAGGATCTTTCTAAATAAAAGTCAAGAGTCAAAAATTTACAGTAGAAGAACTGGCGTGCAAACTACGGACAATGGTACACTTTCCATGGAAGATATTAAAGATGAGGACTCTGGCAACTACTCTTGCACTATCATTTTCCAGGATCACAGAACACAAACACATCACATTTATCTTCAAGTGCTACATGGTTTTAAACATTGTATTGTAATATCATCAAAATATCCTTAATTTTTAATGCTTACATTTATTTTTTGTAACTTAATGTAACTAATATGTGTCCAGATCAATATCCTGAACAACACAGTCCTGTGCAAAACTCAACTTCTAAACCAGCAGGTACATTTCATTACACTCTTTATATAACAATGTATGTTTGCATGGCATGTGAGCTTTGGTTATGAAGGGCTAGTTCAGCCAAAATGAAAATTCTTTCATCATTTACTCATGTCATTCCAAAGCTGTATGACTTATTTTCTTCTGCATAACACAAACGAAGACACTAGCCTCCATTGCCTTCCATATGGCCACAAAACCCTGTGAAATTTTTATGTTCCACAGGTGAATAAATGATGTCAGAATTTTCATTTTTGGTTGAACTATCACTTTAACGCCGTAGCTATGAAACATCTCATGAAGCCAGAAGTATAAATAGTAATATGCTATCCAGAATTCCACATCTTTACTGACATCATGCAACTCCTTAAAGCTCATTTATATTTTATATCCTTTCCTCATAGATCCCCATGATCCTGATATATCATTGATCGCAATACCCGTGTGCTCAGCGCTCTCAGTTATCCTTATTGTAGCCATTATTGTCATCTTCTGGTGTAGAAAAAAGTGTTGTTGCACTTCAAGTGAGTGTGATTGTAATTCATTGTTTTCTGTTGTCTTTACTATACAACTGTACTTCTCGATTTAACCAATAGAATTTTTGAAATGCCTAATTAGATTGCCTAATTTTAACATCAATGTATTCGTTTGTTGTGTTTCGCAGAGGAACCCATCTACATCAACAAAGATGTTGTCCGTAAAACAAGGAAATGAAAGGTCGTAGCTGGACACAGGATGTTGACTAAATTAGCACTTCAACCGACAGCAGGAGATGCCAGAGAAGCTGAAATTTTAATGCACTGTTTGATTTAATCTGCATCACATTGGCGATCTCTAAGAGCTCTGAGTTAACAGTGCATTACATTTAGACATTTAGCAGAAGCTGTTATCCAAAGCGACTTGTGGAGAGAGATGAAGAGGGGTGTCACATGAGCTCTTTCGGACTCCAGGAAGTGCAAAGATCATGGGACCACACATACTGATAAAATGCATAAACTGAATGCAAAACACCTGCCAAATGTATATATATTAAAGCAAATTTTGCTAATTGAACATTGAAATAGGCACCATTTGGTAAGGGACCGTGTAAAAAGTTCACACATTATAGATAAATGAACTCGCATGTCAAATGTAATTTTATTTTATTTTATTTTATGGGGAAAATCTTGTTTATGAACAGGTGGTGAAAATGGGTCATTGGTTTTCTTTGTTGTTGTTCTCCTTATTTATTAAATTCTGATTTGATTAAAAACGTTTTTCTGGTGGTCATTTCTGTGCAGCTCTGAAAGGAACCACAATGTGTTGCAGCCCAAAATGCTATAATACATTTAATTAAACTTCATAAACATGAACTGTATTGACTGAGTTAGTGTTTCATGTTACAGCGGCCTCCAAGCACCTGTGTGTGTGCATGTCTTTGCAGGTTGACATTTGGATACAGAAGCATGTCTAATTCACTGGCCAAAGAAAATGTATTGTTCTAAAGTTTCCTTTCATGAAAGTTTCCACTCACTGAAACAGATGCAAGCCCAACTACCTCACACACAACATCTTTACATTTTACAGATCTATGTCACCCTGCTGGCAAGAGTGACTCTGTGGTATATTGGTTGACTGACCTCATTCTAAATACAGGTCAAGTAATGGCATTCTTCAGTTACTATGGACCTCACTTGTAAACGAGATCTTCTGTACAGCTATAAATGCTGTCCTAAGCATTTTGATCATTGACCTCATTGGGTCCTCGTTGGGTTTAACTGGTATTACTGCAACCTAAAAAATGCTGGGTTATTTTCAAACCAGTGTTGGGTCAAACAGAGATGACCATTGGGTTGTAATTTAACCTATGCAAACCCATTGTTTGGTCAAATATAAACATTTTCTTGGTTAATTGAACCTATCGGCTGGGTTTTTTGACCCAACGCTGGGTTGAAAATAGAGTCTTATTAATATTCAGTGAGAAGAACATCTGTTATCGTTAACCTACACAAATTCAATGTTTAACAGATATCAGTAAAATTGTCCCAATTTAACCACTAGAGGTCAGGCTTGATTGGGAAAGAATCAAGATAAATTGAAATCATATTTACTGCCATATTTACTCACCTCATCAATTTTTTCAGAATAATTTAACGTATTTTAAGCATTGCGTTTTGATCAGGAAACCAAACTGACCAAGCTGATAACAACAAAGCAATTCAAGATGTGATTACAGCTCATCAAATGTTCCTGATAGTGATACCAGTAGAAAACAGGAACAATGCTGTGTGTGTGTGCGTGACTAGTGATATGTTGTCCGTGCATAAGTGTGCGCATGTGTGTGAGTTAACTAGTGATATGTCGTCCATGCATAAGTCTATGAACAGTCTTGTTTGGACAGACAGCTGATTAGGTTCAAACAGTGTCACTCTGTGGTCAACGTCAGAAAATCCAGTGGTCAGTGGTAGGCGGAGAAAGGACCATTTACCATTCAGTTGATTTTTCGCTAAGAAGAGAGTGTTGTGCTGTGACCAGAGGAGAGCTACACCCCAGAGGTATTGTGAGACATTCAATGATAGTTGGTAAAACTTTTAATATTAAACTTAAGCCTTATAATTTCCCACACTTTACTTATTTAATGTTTCATTTGTCTGTAATTTTCTTTTGAGTATTAATAAATGATCAGGTAAAGTTTGGCAAGAACTAAATTAATCTCTTGGTTTTATTTCAATGTTTTTTTATTTTAAAATGTTGAACGTTTAGTCAGTATACTTTTTATTTTCAATATTTATTTAATTTTGAATATGCACACATAGTATTCTTTTTGTTTGTGATATGTGGACCCAGATGGCAGCCCTTTAATAAGATGTTGGAAACAACCCTGATTGACAGAGATCATCACCATCAAGACTGTCCTGGACTGTTAAATGTCCTCTCACTATAAAAGGTACAACAACTCTTTTATAATTTTGAACACATCTTACAGTATAGCTAATGCTTAGACTATTACAAGTCATTCTTGCAATTTTGACAAAGCTTCCGTGTCAGCAAGTTGGATAACAAGTCTCTCACATTGGACCCTCCTAGCCATCCTTATTGTTGACCCCTCCCTTTATCATACATTATGGTGTTATAGTTAGTTAAATGATTTATTCCATCACATTTCTTCTCCTGTAGGTGAAGATGTTTGTGGTCTCCTTGGCAAGATGTCTACAGATGTGTCTGTCTTTGGTAATGGTGTCCAGACTGCAAGGTACACACCCTTGCAGTTATTTTAATGTTGTAAGCTGTGTATTTCTGCTGATTTTAGCATCGATGTGTCTTAGGCAGGGTCTCAGCTCCAGCACGTCTGGAGGCTCAAGCTGACAAACCCTTCACTCTGAGCTGTACGCTTGTCAAGGCTAGAGGGGAATCGGTTCATCAGATCCGCTGGCTGGACGTACAGAACCAGACCTTAATCACTTACCAGCCCGGTCAGCAGGACAGTGTGAGTGGTCAACAGCACGTGGAGCTTGCTGCCTCTGCACGCGATGCGAGTGCTATCACCATCAAGAGAGTCAGCTACAGAGATGAGGGCTGTTACACCTGCATCTTTGAGATTTATAACAAGGGCTCACGGGAGGGACAGACCTGCCTTACTGTTACAGGTGAGTCATGTTATGTGAGAGAGAGAGTGAGAACTGTGAGATCTATTTGGTAGAAATAGCTAGAAATGAACAGGGGCACTGTAAGGGGGGGAGGTTGCCCACTTTTTTCGGACCCTGCCGAGGTCTGTGTCACCTGTGACCCCCGGAAGGCTATCGCGGATTGACCGAGGGGGATCCCCCGAAAAACGATCGTAAGGAGCCCAGACTGGAAATTAGAGAGGCGCTCAGAATACCAAGCCTGTTGAATTCATTGTAATTCTTCTATTAGTCTGATACAGTCGCTGACCTGCAATCAATAACAAAATTATTCATTCATTATTATTTCTTTATCGTGTATTTTCGTTAGAATGATGTATTAGCCAATCAGCATCCAGAACAACACATTTGATTTAACATAACACAGTTTAGTACATACTGTATAGATTATTAACATCTTACATATAGTACAACGAAATATAGAGTCTACCAGTTCTATAATTTTTTATTTAAAGTCTTTCTTTTTATCTCTGCAGCAACAGTGATCTCAGACGGTAATATGACTGTTGTGGCTGGTAAAGAAGCAATCCTGGGTTGTCGGTACGGCCTGCCAGATAAAGTCAAGCAGGTATTGTGGAAGAAGATAGTGAATAAGGCAGAATCCCACGATGTCGCGTTTTTCGCAAAGCAGAGTGACCCTGTAATTGACGAAGAGTATGTGGACCGTGCGAGTCTGAGCCCTTCGCTATCTGACACACATCTTGCACTGTGGCCGGTCAGAACTGAAGATGAGGGCTGCTATACCTGCGAGTTCCACACGTACCCAGAAGGCATCAAGACCGCTACAGGTTGCCTCACTATATATGGTAAGATCTGCTAATTCACAGTTGAGAATAAGGAAAGCTCTCATACTGTATATGGATTATACAGATTACATTTACATTTCTGGCAGAATTTTTTCTCAAAGCATATCCCATTTGTTATGAAGTATAGTTTTCAGTACCAGCTGTCATGAGTTACCAGGCGACAGAGTCAGTTGCGGGGAGAAAACAGAAGTTTATTAACACGGTAGATAGACAAGACAGTCAATAGTGACACCACCAGTAGCACGGAGATTGGCGGGGAGAGACTCGACCCGCCGAACAGCAAGCACCCTCGTACGGGAGAGAACTCGAACCACAGAAATCCTGGAGCGGGGAGAATGCTCGACCCGATGACACTCGGAGAGAGAGAGAACTGCTTCAGCAGAGATCCAGAGGCGGGGAGAATACTCGACCCGGCGACACACGATGTGCAAGAATCAAAGAGTCCAACCCCGTCCGGGGAAATCCAGTGTCTAGAGGGTGAAGTCTGGTGGTGATGAGTGAGCGAGTCCGGGACGCCAAAGGGTACTGAGGAGAGGGCAGAGAAAATAACGAGAGCGGGCAAAAACCAAACTAAGAAGGGTACCAGAGGGAAGCAAGACTTGGCAAAGGCTAGAGTAGACTAAGAGAACTACGAAAAATAACAAAGACTATGACTGAGACTATGACTATGACTATGACTACGACTACGACTACGACTACAACTATGACAAAGACTAGAGAACAGGTAATATCCGCTAAGAGGAAACTGGCCAAAAGGCAGTACGAGAAGTCAAAGCTGGCTAAAGAGCAACGGTCTGACATAGGACAAGAGGAACTAAATAGGGAAACCTAAAGAGTTACAGGTGAACGGGATACGGAATAATGGATAAACTGATGGCCGGGATAATCTAGGTGAACAGTGTGAAGAGGTGATGAGAAACCAGTGAGGGGAAAGCCTGGCGGAGAGACATGAGGGCGGGGCAAATGACGTAGACACCGAACACATGGCGAACTGTCAAATCAACGAGCACATGCGCTCCACAAAAAACAACATACACAGTGCTAGATACAACCAAGACGTGAACGGGATCACGACAACCAGCATCACAGTAGTAGTCCTCTTCAAGTGGTCTTTTCAACAAGATACAGATATTCAAGTTTAAAGTACAATTGAAATTAAAAATGACAATTCTTATTTTTTCATAAAATATTGCAGCGTTTATAATAAATCGCTTATCAATGTGAGTCATTTTCTTTTCAAATTCATGTACCCTCATAATCTTCAATTAAAATCTGAAAATGCACGTCCGCCCAGAAATGACTATCCATTTCAAATGACGTAAATTAGACGGCTTGGGCGGAGCATCCGTTAACTCCTCCCCTTCAACTGTCAGTCTGCTGCTAATTTCTTTTATACATCCAATCAATTCGCAGTGAAAAACACAAGCCACGCCCACTGATTTTCTCTTTTGAAATTCCTTTTCACTCAAAAATGCGTCCGAATACGGAAGTAAAAACGATCGCAACTTGAGGTTCACGGGGACTTTAAACTGCTGATATTTGATTATTATTTAGATTAAGAAACTCAAATCAAGTGTGTGCAACTGGTAGGACTGTACTACAGCACAGAGGGCAAAACAAGGCTAAACACTGAGGACAAGAAAATGAAGACAACAGAGGGAGAGAGAGAGAGCGAGAGAGAGAGAGAGAGAGAGAGAGAGAGAGAGAGAGAGAGAGAGAGAGAGAGAGAGTAAATGAAACGGATTGTGTCTGTGGGATCTATGATTCATTCAGATTGCTAAAGTGCATGACTGTGACACTGTTCCACAAACACAGTGCTCCTCTATTTCTCTCTCAGATGGATGTTCATTGCTTTCTTTTTGTGCTGTACTTTTGCATTTGTTAAAACTTCTTGTGTTTGACACAACCAACGACAACTGACAGTTATGGGGGAAACTATATTGAATTTCTCTCCCTCATGTTGTTCCAAACCTCAGCTGTGTTTATCTCGTATGTAGGATTTTTTTTACTATTTGTTACGTAGCTATTGCCAAAGAACAATCATTTTGTCCATGGGATGTCAAGCTCCAGAAAGGTCAAAATCCCATTTGGTACAGCACAAGACATTAATGACACAATTATTAGTGAAAATGACCATCTGTTTCTTATTCTTATTCTATGTTTTTCACAGTGTTTGTAATTTTTGGAGAGGAAAATACGACACAATACAAGTTTGAAGCAACATAATGGGTGAATAATGAAAGAAATTCCTATTTTGGGTGAACTATCCCTTTAATCATTCATCTTTTATTCATATCAATTCTGTTTTGTTCTGAAAGGGTCATGCTTTTGCAAGAATGCAAATGGCTTATTTGCTGTCCGAATGAAAAGTGTTTAAGCGCTGTGGTTTGATAGGCATCTCTGTAGCTCTGAGCTAAAGGCAAAGCTATGTGGGCTTAGCGATGGCATGCAGATCTATTGATTTACAAAGACAGTTCTTGCTTTTCAAGTCAACACAAAGGGTTTTATTCAGTAGTCAATACTTGTTTTTTCATTGGGATGATACATTTCCTCTTGTACTGTATTACAGCACACATTCCTGTACAAACTGCATGAATAACAAATAAAGAGCAGCCACCAGTTTAACATCAGTTTATGTATTGTGTATCTTTACAGTACTGCCCAAACCTCAAGTAAGCTACAAGACCACATCTCCAGGAGTGATCGAGGCAAACTGTACCGCTGTTGCTCGGCCACAGGCTGAAATAGTGTGGAATGTAGAAGGTAATAATAGGACCATCGGTCCACCTGTGTCCACTGTTATCCAGCAGAGTGACGGGACCACACTGGTCATCAGTACATTGATAGTACAGGCTGGACTCTTGAAGGATGTTTCAGTCAAATGTCTTGTTCACCACAAAGGACTGGAGACTGCCATTGCTGTTTCTATGAACACTAAGAGTGAGTGTAAAATATTTACTTGCACACTAATGAATGGCATACACCGACTTGATTGGAACAAATTTACTTAATGCAGACATTTTTATAAGAAATTTGTGATATTTAAGATAAAAAAGACTAGGGATGATGTGCTATTTTGGTTCAGACATCCTTGAAATTAGACAAAACTAAGAAAACAAGGCATGAGAAAATTTGCCAAACTATGTGTTATTTCTGGCTGTGCAATCATCTGTTCTTCCAAAGTACTTCAGTATTTGAACTGACTTTTATAAATTTTCTGCAATTTCAGTAGCACATTTTGACACAATGTAATAATGACTTTATTTCAAATTTTTATGTAATTGGGAATTAAAGTACCAAAGTGCTCTTGTCACTTCTATCAGGAGTGTTCAAATAAAGCCCTCAGCACCGCCCCCTTCTAGAATGTGTTGGAGGTCTTCCTAATTAACACATGAGCTGATAAGTTGCATCAGGTGTTTTGAATTCGGGAGACATCTGAAACTTTCTTAAGAAGATCGAGGACTTGATTAGAAAATCCCGTGCATTTATTTTATTAGTACAAGTTGAATAAAGGGTAACACTTTACAGTAAGGTTGTATTTGTTAACATTAGTAAATACATTAACTACTAAGAATGAGCAAATAGTTTTTAGCATATATTAATCAACACAAATTCTCATGTTGCATTAATGTTACCAGTTACAATACTTTCTTCAAAAAATGTCTTCGTAAATGCTGAAATTAACATGAACGAAGATGGTCAGGTTTTCTGGGCCAGTCATTCATCAGTGTCCCTCAGTATACGTCCAGCTTCAAGAGAGCTGCTTTTGGACAGAAATATTGGGCCAAATTCAGGATAACATGAAAGTGAATGAGTATCTTTAAAGCCAAGAAAATAATCGTTAGTCCTTGCCAAATCCCCTTTGCAAGATTCAGAGTTCAGATTTAACCCTATGAAACACACCTGAACAAATTAATATGGTCTCCAGGATTATTACAAAAATGCAGGTAGGTCGTGTTTAATACAGGTTGTAGCTAATCTCAGCAGGAAAGTGGATATTAATGTCCAGAGTTGAGAAACCCTGGTCTATAGTCAAATCAGCTGTGCTGATGTTCAATACAACAGTTGTTTGTGTCATACTACTGCTCTATGAACAGTTATTTGTTTGTCCTTTTGTGTCGTTCCAGTTGGCACAGCACTCGCTATCCTGATCTCCGTGACGACTGTCGCTTTTCTCCTGGTTCTTTGCCTCTGTTTCTGTTTGTGGAAGTGTGTCCTACGTAAGGATGGTGGGTGTTCTGAATAAAACTGGAAACAATCTGTTGTGAAACTATGCAATACAATTAAGTTTACAAATAAAGGCTCAATTTTTGCATTAAAATGTCCAAAAGACACTAGCACTTTTTGGTTACTTGTGTAAATACATTATCCCAAATTTTTATTTCCAACAATGTTTGAATATGAAAAAAATTGATTTTTTAATTTAAACCAGTGTTGAGTCACATTTTAATGGTGTCATGGCTGTGTACACCACTCTGATGGCTTACATTGTAACATAATCGAATTTAATTTTGTCATCCATGAACATGATTTGTACGTCCCGTTGGATTGATTTCAATCGGCAGTAAAGGTTAAGCAGACACACCTCCCGTCATTCCACGCTCCCTCATTCATCAAGTCTTTGTTAGTATTTTGCGCCCTCTGGTGGTGAAAATAATAAAATAATTGTAGGCTATATAATGATGAAAAAACATCAGTCAATCATTTTTTGTCAAGATTTTTTTTCTAACAAATATCATTTAATTACTTTAAACAATTTACTTTAACAGTGTATTTCGTTAAGTCCTACAAAACGTCAAACTGTTAAATAATTTATTTTTTATATAATTTAAATTAAGCTTCTCATGATATATCTGCATGTGTGTGTGTGTTGTATATTTGTAACCAGAGCATGAAGAACACAACTTACCAAGAAGAGGCACAAGAGAACAAGAAGCAGGCAGCTGAATGTAAGTGTTTTCTTCAGAACAGGAAGAGCTAAGCGCTTCTTCCTGTGACCTGTTTCAGCTTCACTACAATGACCTGTACTTTCCTGAATCTTGCAGATACACTGAATTTTCTTAATTTAATATAATCTAAATGAATGTCTATCTTTCATCCCAAATTTTTCTATTCTTATAGTTTTCTTTGTAATATATCCAAAGATGTTTTGAACAAAGAAAGCTTTTTATATAAAATGTTCATATTTTTTGACACGTTTTTATTGTTCTAACAAACCTGGCAGTGTAATGTATTTTTAATCTGTGCTCCGTCATGTGTCCACAGATTGACATGCTTCAGGATGCACTGAAAAACATCTCACCTAAACAAAGTGTCCTCATGTTCTTTGCTTTTCCAACCAAAGACGTCCAGTGACACTTTAAATATGAAAACATGTCACATTTTAAATTCAAAAGGTGTAACTAACATGAAGGTTGCAGAAGGAATCCATGTTAGCATTGTACATAATGATCACAAAGTAAAATTGTCTTCAAAATTCAGGTCCTAATGTGTACAAAAAATAAACTTTGGATGGAATGTTCCAGTTGTTTGTTTTCTGTATTTCATAACAAACAATTATTTTGGATTAGGATTAAATTATTACCCTAATTAATTCAGTCATTTTTATTTTATTCGTTTATGTACAGCTGTGTTGACATGTGTATAGAAGTCAAAATTGCAAGACTAAAATCAAACTTATTTTATACTGAAAAAATACTTGTTAGGTTATGCGGCTTTCACATCGGACGCGGAATGCGCTGCGCTGGCCACTGGGTTCAGGGTAGCCCTTCAATTTGCGCTGCGCTGGCCAGAGCAAAGTAGGCGGAGTTTTCAAAACAGCGGGAGTTCTATATATTTTATATGGCAAAAGAGCTTTATTTCAAAGTAGTGGAGGAGGCTAGAGGAGGGGAAAAACGGCATGCTGCCGCTGCCCGTGTCCATTTCACATGCATATTGCCTACCCAGGGGCGGATTTAGTGATTTGGGGGCCCTAGGCAAATCCATGTATGGGGGACCCAACTATGCGCCATTTTACGTTACTGCAACCCTTATTTTTCTTCCTCCTCAAAGCACAAAACTTTTCACCCCCAAAGTGACAGGGGAAAACTAAACTTAATAAACAAAGATAAATTCCCAAATGAAAACATAGGAAAACCCATAGAATACATCTGCAGGGTTTTTCCTGGCTAAAAATGAGGCGGAGGTTGTGCAACCCACTTATAAAGTTATATAAAGCATTACATTTATTCAATCAAACAGAAAAGTTGAAAATTATAATATGAGCCTTTTTTATAAGACTTTTTAGCCCATAAGTAACCAGTATAACTAAAGGAGCAAAGCTCATTTACACCATACGTTCCTTGTAGTTCACTGAGCTTTGAACGATTCACTGATCTCTTACATTATGTGTAAACGAATTGGTTCAAAGGAGTCATTTGTTTGCGAGTCTTTCTGATCGCAATGTGCGTTCATACTGGCGAACTCGCTGTGTACAGAATAACGCTGATTCAACGAGCCAACTTCACACCTAAAAACATTAGAATGATGTACAGCAAGTTAATTAAGAACACCTTTTCAAAAAATTGAATGTAAAAAATCTGAACAACCGTGAAACACAGCTAATACAGCTCCTAATAGCTATAGCTATTTTACTGAACTCTTCAGCGTCTCAATGCGGTGGTAACGAAACAGCGCCTATATTGTGGCGTAATGCTGCAACTGCAGTTACAAATGACAATCTGTTTTTTTGTGAAGACACTCCTCTTTTATAAGAAATATTAGTACAGTATTTTTAGTATTTTTGTATTTGCACAGTATATTGATTCCACAATGCCATCAGGGTAACCGATTTGTTGTGCTCATTTATTATGGATACGTTCGATTCTGAGTTTACAGAGCTTACAACAATAAAAATATAAAAATTGAGAAAGTGTAGAAATGGGGGATTGTGACTGGAATGAAGTGAGTCACTTAATCCTGTATATCTTATTTTCTAGAGTAGGCCCATTCAATAATTGTATTTCTTCAGATACAATGGCCTTCTAACATGCATAGTCAATGTTGAAAACGGATTTATGCTGCTTGACAGGCTAAAGTGATTATGTCATGGCTCCATCTACTAGTGTTTTCCTTATTCACTGATCAACCATAACATTAAAGCCACTGACGGCATTACATTATGCAAGTGAACAAGCAATTTAAAACTATTTTGTGAGGTGAATGTTAAACCGTCAGTTCTTGAATTTCATGTTGAAAGCAGGAAAGATGGACAATGACTAGAATGACTAGGTGAGAATGGAGAGTGGGGTGTTCCCGGTATTTGCAGTGGTTGGTATCTACCTAAAGTGCAGAGAAGGACAACCAGTGAACATGCATCAAGAAGGTCAAGGGTACCCAAGGTGCACTGATGCTAAGAAGAGCTATAGTTCAAATTGCTGAACAACCAAATGCTGCCCAGTATAGAAAGTTGTCAAAACACATTGATCCATATATGGGGCAATTTGCATGACTAAAAAGTCCTGGTGCATATATCTTGGTGTCAGATTCAAAAGATGTTCTTCATGTCTTGTGAAATCTATGCCTCTGCGCATCAGAGCTGCTTTGTTCGCAGTGTAGGCTACTAGGCAATCACAGCCGCTGATGCAGAGCACTATCACACGACTACGAGAGCGATATTGCATTTATACAACAGTTCTGCGGCACAAGTGTGTAGATAAATCAGAAACAACATCGAAGTGTCGAAATGGGGAACTACTTTCTTCTGCCACGAATTCCAGCCCAGCATAACAGTAGAACAACTTCCGTTACTACTTTCAAACTGTCACGTCTTTTAAATTTGCGCTGTGCTGCTTCAGTGAAGTTATAAGTGAGAAATAATGAGGCACGACGTGCGTGGGAATGAAAGAAAGATTGTAAAAGGACACTCACCAAGAATGCATTATTTCCATTGTGCAGTTTCTATTGTTTTTATATAGTTTTTTAATGTAAACATGCACTTGTTTACAGTAGCAAGTTCTCACTCTCTCTGTTTATAAGGCATGTTGCAATCAACTTGTTCGGGTGCATACCGCCACGTGTCCAACTGTGAATTGCAGATTCAAGAACCAGAAAGAACTGTTGTATAATTTTTTATAAAAACTGTTACGCTCAGGGTCTGAAGATGAATTCCACAAAGATTAAAAAAAAGGTTTATTTTAAAACTGTATTAAAAAAGCACTGGTAGTGCAAAACAGTGTGAATAACACAAGCCACACCAGACAGATAAAGGCAGAAAAGCAGAGCAAATAAATACAAAAGCAAATGAAGGTAAAATAAACATCTGTGCAAATCAAATGAATAACCATGATCGCAAATGAGTGGTGAAAAAACAGAACAAAGGAAACTGAAGACAACAAACTAACTGTGATAAAAACAAAGATTTAATAAAAAGGAACAAACAACAACTAATAATAAAAAACTAAATAAACAAATAACTAATTGTAACGAGGAAGGCGGGACGAGAGCCGTGAGGGAACGGTGCGAGGCTGGTGACTCGAGTGATAATGAGTGTCAGCTGCCTCGCACCGTTCCCTCACGGCTCTCGTCCCGCCTTCCTCGTTACGCTAATGTTTTGTACAGTGTAACAAACAATCTGTGTTGAATCACAATTTAATCTTGGACAGATGAGTACTGAACACAGAAAAATTCTTCACGTTTCAGAACATTTGGGACAGGTGTCGTCCACATGAATTGGGCTCTATGCTGTAAACATAATGAGACAATTGGTAGTGTAATTAATATATGTGACCCTGGACAACAAAACCAGTCTTATAGGTCAATTTTTCGAAATTGAGATTTTTACATAATCTGAAAGCTGAATAAATAAACTTTCTATAGATATATGAGTTGTTAGAATAGGACAATATCTGGCTGAGATACAACCGTTTAAAACTCAGGAATCTGAGTGCACAAAAAAATCAAAATATTGAGAAAATTGCCTTTGAAATTGTTAATCAGGGGCACTGTGGCAGACCATCCACTCACAAAAATAAAGTTTTTATATATTTAAGGTAGGAAATTTACAAAATATCTTCATGGAACATGATCTTTACTTAATATCCTAATGATTTTTGGCATAAAAGAAAAATCGATAATTTTGACCCACACAATGTATTTTTGTCTTTTACTAAAAATGTTCCCGTGCTACTTAAGACTGGTTTTGTGATCCAGGGTCACATATGAAGTAGAAAGGTAATTTTTAATATTCAAAATAAAGTGCCTGTACCTGTGCTTTCTTGGCTTCTCTTCTTCTCAAACCTTGAAAATAACCATTAATAAGTCTAAGTAGGGATCATGCAACAGTTTTTTAGGACACACAGTTAGGACACACTTCTTAGTCATTTATTAACTCCCCACACAGTTCTCCTGACCAACTTTCAACTTTGCACTGCAGCAGTTAATTTCACATTCAAAATGTACTAAAATCAAAACACTTAATTCATGTCTCAAATCAAGTCGTTCTTACTTAATATTAGCAAAGGTTTTCACCTGACAAACAAATACTAACAACAGGTTACATTACAGTGATTTATCTTGTAAAATTTGGATGTAGCTACATAGCTTTTTAAATATAAGTAAACATAAGTCAATTTGATATCCTATATGAATTTGGAAACCTGTATGATTTTCTATCCTCTGCAGGAACACTTTAAATTAGTAGGTCTTTTTTCTAAAAGTTAATTGTGACCAGGGTTTGCCAAATTCCAAAAATCAAAAGCAATACGATCTTCGGAAGCCATTTGATAGACTTGTGTGAATAATAAACAAAAATATAATACATTTGATGATAGTTGTCTTTAATTTAAATATATATGTAAATGGTTTAATGACAATTTTCTCAAGCATCAAAGAGACAACAAGCATCAAAGTTTGATTTCGATTAATTTCATTATGATTTCAATCTTTGACATGGCCTATAAAAGTAAAAAAAAAAGGTTTCACTTAATGTTTTTTTAATTATGTAGAATGATTTTATGTAGAAAACAGTAAATCCGCCCAAAGGATTTAAACTTTTCCCAGGCAGGGTCACATATTTGCTGAATGTATTAGTGAGGTATCTTTGTGTGGAGCATTGATTTGACAAACCAGTAATTATTTTGAATCTGCTCTCAGTATAAGAAATGTCAGTTCCTGTGCAGTCATCTGTGTGAGTTCAAAATAATCTTAGTTAACTGTTAATATAATTGATTTCTAAAGGCTGTATTTAATCACTACAGTGATTAGATAAAATTGTTAGATAAAAAATATTTCTTAATCTGCTAAAAAAATATTCTTAACTGTTATATATACTGTATAAAAAAGGTGCAAAAACCTGTGACAGAGACACGTATATGATGGCTAACTGATGATATGTGTAAAAGCTTAAATTCACATCTGTAGGCCCCCTCATGAAGCTTTGATATAATTGTAAAAGTTAAATCTGAAGTTAAGTTCTGTGAATCAAAATTCTTCTGTGAAAATGAAACTCTGTTGTATTTACTGGAGTCCATTTGCCTAAGTCATCAGACTTAGTCCATATAATATTGATTGGTTGACCATCACAATGCTTCAGACTGCAGGAGATCTTCAAAGGTTTGTTTAAACAGTCTTTATGAACAGACCCCCTCATAACTTTAAACACTGGACATTGTCCATACTGGCCTTGACCTAAAACATAACATTATAACATATTTAGATGAAAATAGCAGTAAACAGTTAAGAATTTGAAAATTATAAACAGAAAAAGTTCAACAATACAAATAAACTAAAACAGTAGTTTTAGCATGTTCTTTGGTAAGAAATTAAAAATCTTATATATTAATCAGCATATCGGGCAAATAGTGATACATAATAAGACTAATAAGTCAAGGTTAAATTCATTGTCTGTTCCATTAATTGATTCACTTGTATTCTTTGTTAAAATAATTATCAATTCTTGTTATGGTTAATTAGCCCCTCCTCTTTTTCCTTAATCCATCAAATTTGACAAAAATATTAAAATATCTAAACAAAGTAGTATTTTAACAGTACTATACAGTCTCCCGTGTGCACTAAAATTGCATTGCAAACCAAAGATATGCACCTTAATTTTAATAAAAATATATAATTATATATTTGCTTTCCTGTGGCTCAGTGGTTAGAGCATGGCACTAGCAATGCCAGGGTTATGGGTTCGATCCCAGGGGATTACACATAGTCAGAAACAAATGTATTATACGATACAATGTAAGTAGCTTTGGATAAAAGCGTCTGCCAAATGTAAATGTAAATGTATTTTTTATGTAATCATTTTTAGTTATTAAATTTAAGTAATTTATCTTTTGCACTTAATATGTTTATTCTAATGCATTTTACACACTTACAGTATTATAATTATTAAACATGTTGGGTATACGTACAGTACTTTGATGCTTAAGTAATGAATCAAGTTTTGATTTTACAGTACAGAATTTGTTAGTAAAAATCAGAGCATCTAAAAATCAGAACAGTCTATTCCGTCTTTGAGATCACACATGCTAAAAAAATATGAAGAAAACTCACCTTGTGCATTAATGCACACATGCAGGATGAAAACTATGAACAGGGTCAGAAAAGTCGCAGTATTCCTCATGCATAACCAAGCCATCTCAGTACAAACTATTCTCAAAATCTAAAGACATTCATCAGATCTTTAAAGTCACACTGTTAAACATACATTACTCAGGCTCTCTTGTACTCTTCAATGAGGTATATTTCATACTTGTGGTTTCCATTTCGTTTACCTGCACTGTATGTGTTAATGCTTTGCCCGCATGTCTGCAAATTTTGCACTTATACCGAGATCACACGCTTCTGGACAAAAGAACATGTTGCTCTGTGGCTGTCTTCCTTTTTCATGTTTCATGCAGTTATTGCATATTGTTGCTGTCCTTCCGAAACCTCGGGTGTCCAAATTTGCTGTTTTCAGGAAATGAAACATTTTAAAATGATTTAATACTGTGTTGTCAAAGTTGACAAGGACTTTTTAATACTTTTTATTGGTTAGATATTTGCAAAACCTGACAAACATACAGGGTGAATAATAATAATGATTTATGGCTAAAATTAAAAACTAACAAAAAATAAATAAATACAAGCTGCTTGAAGCAAAGACTGTCACGGTTCCCCCAGTGTTGTAACGTAATGAAGTAAAAATACTACAGTACTTAAGTACTTTTGGAACTTAAGTACTTTTGAAACTTTTGGAGTATCTGTACTTAACTTGAGTCTTTATATTTCTGATGAATTTTACTTTTACTCCACTACATTTCCTGAACAAAATGTATAATTTTACTCTGATACATTTCCCCTAAGCATGTTCGTTACTACAAAATAAAAGCATAGAAACAGAACTGAAATAGACAAGTCGGCGATCCGATCACCATGACAGTGCTGAACTACACTGTAAAACTTTGCTGTAGTTTTGCAGCAGGTTTGTCAGTAACTTACTGTAGATTTAATTACTTTCCTATAGTACTGTTTTCAATTTGAGTTAAAGGGGTGATATGACATGGCTAAAACGAATATTATGGTTTGTTTTAGATGTAATGAATCAGAATCAGAAGGAGCTTTATTGCCAAGTATGTTTACACACACACAAGGAATTTGACTTGGCGACAGGAGCTTAGGGCAGAAGAAAGTGTACACATGGTGCAAACATAGTGCAAATACTGTATACATTAAGATAGAAAAAATGAGAAAATTAAATAAAAACAATAATGCACTATATGCAAAAAGTGGAAAAAATATATAGACAAAAACACCATATAATTTTTTTAAAAGAGTGTACAGATGTGTTATTTACAGGTTTAACCTATTGTTTCTTACAATGTACAGTTTCCAGATGCTATGTGCAATGTGCAAGTGTGCAATGTGATGGACAGTGTGCTGTAAGAGCTTTTAATTGTTCAGGCTGAGTATAGCCTGCGGGAAAAAAATGCATTGCATCATATATAATACAATGTTTATATACGATTTAAGGTTCAAAAATGCTGTATTTTCTACATACCGTGCATGTTTGTATCTCCTCTTTGCCCCGCCTCTCTGAAACGCGCAGATTTTTTTACAAAGCTCATTGGCCAGTTAACCAGTGCATAGAGATTGGTCAAATACTGCAAGCGTGTGACGAAAATGTAACGCCTCTTACCATATTTGGAACATCAGCTTCTTAAGCCACCTTACTTGCGTACACATTTGGGCGGTGATAGACAAATCATACCAAGAACTGACGTAGATTTGTGGGGGTGTGGTTACGCGAGGCATTTCAGGCAGGTCTGGGTGAGCATTCACTTTTAGATAGAATGCATCTTTTGTTCCGACACTTTAATTTTTGCAATTTTACGTGTCTAATACATGCATGGGCAACTTATTGCAATTTTAAGTGTCTAATACATGCACGGGCAACTTATAACATACCAAAGACACAGAAAAACATGTATTCGCGCCATATGACAACTCAGCCACAAAGTCAGACATCAGAAGACTACAGAGGACGGTTCGGACTGATGAGAAGATCATTGGTGCTCCCCTGCCCACCCTCCAAGAACTGTATACATCCAGAGTGAGGAAAAGGGCTCAGAAAATCACCCTGGACCTCTCACATCCGATCCAAGCCATCATCTCTTCACACTGCTGCCGTCTGGTCGGAGCTACAGAGCACTGAGCACCAAAACAACCAGACACAAAAACAGCTTCTTCCTCAGGCCATACCTCTTGAACAGTTAAATGTTTTTTACCCACCGTGCAATTAATAATTAAGTGCAATATTAATTATATCCTTCAGATAATACACTATTTTTTATACAACTTTTTCTGTAAATTATATTTCATTATGCTGTATATATACCTTGTACTACAATAGTCTATTCTTATTTTTTACTTGTACATATTTACATACACACATAGCTTTACTCTCTATGTCTTTATCTTATGTTTATTGTATTGTATTTCTTAATTTTTTATACCCATAGGCCCTTATTTAAATCATCTGTGTATTCTATTGTGTTATGGTCTCTGTGTATTGTTGTTGCTGTTTCTGTGTTCTGGATGCTCTTGTCACCAAAACAAATTCCTTGTATGTGCAAACATACTTGGCAATAAAGCTCTTTCTGATTCTGATTCAACTTTACGTTAACCAAAATTAAAACACTTTTGAGATTTAAAATAAGCAAGAAGAGACTGGAGTAATAACTGGCATTAGCACAGCAACACTGCAAAAATGACATTCTTCCTAAATATTTTTCTCTGGTTTTATAGTAAAAATATTTAAAACTATTAGACTAAAGATATTTAGTCTTGTTTCATTAAAGAAAATATATGAAATAGGTAAGTTTATGTTTAAAACAAAATTGTAAATTAAATCCACAGTAAGTTACTGGCAAACCTGCTACAAAACTACAGCAAAGTTTTACAGTGTAATCATTGGTTAAGCTCAATGTGCAAGTACAAAAAGTTGCTCTCAGCGGTTAATTTCAACACAAGGTTTTAATGTACTGCTTCTTTTAAAGATAAACAGCAGATTTTTCAGATTCAACTTTACTTTATATACTTAAGTAGATTTAATATAAAAAGTCATTTTTATTACAATACAATACTTATTACAAAATGTATCTGTTACTTTAAAACTTTTACTCAAGTCATATTCTAAAAGGTTACTTTCACTTCTACCAAAGTAATTTTCTGGCAGGATATTTGTACTTTTACTCAAGTATTGCTTTTATACATCACTGGGTTCCCCTTCTGTCTCTCCCCGTGTTTCCCCCTCGCCCTCGGACTACATTATCTCCGCTCCCCTCCCGCAGTTTCGTCCACCATCACTCAGCTGTCAGTAATATCCTCATCACATTTAGTCATTTAGCAGATGCTTTTATCCAAAGCAACTTACAGAGAGTTCAGGGAGCAATAAACCGATATATCATACAGGAGCAACAATACAATAGGTGCTAATACCAAGTTACTAGTTTCCACAAAAGCCAGAACAATACCTGCTGAGAGAAAGAGAGAGGGTTAGTGTTTTTTCTTTCAATTGCCTGTCAAGTATTCACAGAAGAGATGGGTTTTAAGTAGTTTTTTGAATGTTGTGAGAGATGTGGTTGACCGAACTGAGTTGGGAGAATGTTGCACAAGGAAGGAGTTGAGAATGAGCGGGAAAGCAATTTACTGCCCTTTTGAGAAGGCAATACAAGACACCGCTCGTTTGCTGAATGCAGGGTTCTTGATGGAGTGTAGGAGGGTGTGAAAGTATACCGGTGCAGATCCAGTTATAGTCATGTAGGCAAGCATTAGTGACTTGAATCTGATACGGGCTTCAACCGGTAGCCAGTGGAGAGAGATAAAAACGGGTGTCACATGAGCCCTTTTGGGCTTTTGGAAGACGAGGCATGCTGCTGCATTCTGAACCAGCTGGAGTGGTTTGATAGCCTTTGCAGGAAGACCAGCAAGGAAAACATTGCAGTAGTCCAACCTTGAGATTACAAGGGCCTGGACAAGGAGTTGTGCCACATGCTCAGTGAGATAGGCTCTAACCTTTCTAATGTTAAATAAGGCAAATCGGCATGACCGTGTTGTCTTTACAACTGTGAAGGACAGCTGGTCATTAAACATGACTCCAAGGTTCCTGGCTGTTTTGGAAGGAGTGATTGTGGCATTGCCAAGTTGGATGGTGAGATCGTATTGTATTGTGGGGTGTGCCGGAAATACAAGTAGTTCTGTCTTGGCAGGGTTCAGCTGGAGGTGATGCTCTTTCATCCAAGCTGAGATGTCTTCTAGGCAGGCTGTAATGTGAGCTGCTCCAGTAGTATCGTCTGGGTGAAATGAGATGTAAATCTGGGTGTCGTCAGCATAACAGTGATAGGAGAAGCCGTGTGCCCGTATGATGGGTCCCAAGGATGTAGTGTAGATGGAGAAAAGGAGTGGTCCAAGCACCAATCCCTGAGGGACCCCAGCGGAACCAGCGGAGAGGGGTGCCTGAGATTCTTAGTGATTACAGGGTTGCTAGCAGTATCTGGTGATTGACAGTGTCGAACACTGTAGATAACACATAGACTCTATTTATACTAACCATGTTTGCCCCTTTACTGTCCATTCTCATCAGTGTTATGTTCATTCAGTGAATCTTGGTTATTCTTATTAAAAGTATTGTTTTGCATTCTCCGCGTCTCTCGAGTCTGTGGCAGTCCTGACACGATTATTTATTATTAAATAAGGTTTTTTATCTTCAAAATCTAGACTAGAAATAATTTTAAAGATAAACTCACCACATACACATACCACATAAAAATATTAACACTTAAATTACTACTATTGACTAACAGTGGTAAGCACTGTACCACAAAAGCAGTAAAAACAGTGAAGGAAACCGAGAGATCTTCGCTAGAATTTGAATGTCTTGTGTTAGAACTTATGATTCAGAACACGCACTCATCCTGCAGGATCGATCTTCCGCCTTTGAGAACGTTAATCACCACATCCTCCTGTCAACCCAAAGGGCTATGGGTGTCTCTGCAACGGTGCTCCAAAGGTTCAAATCATACCTCTCGGGTAGGTCATTCTGGGTATCCTGGAGGGGTGAGATCTCTGAGCCTCAACAACTCACTACTGGGGTACCTCGGGGCCCAGTGTGTGGACCACATCCTTTTTCCATATACATGGAATCCCCAGGATCTGTCATTCGGAAACGTGGCTTTTCCTATCACTGCTATGCGGATGACACACAATTTACTTTTAATTTCACCCTAGATGATTCAACTGTTTCTGCTTGCATCTCAGCCTGACTGAGTGACATTTCACTCTGGATAAGGGAAGCAAACATGGCTCAATAACAAAGTAAAGGGTGGTTCAAACAGTAACCGGAATCTCAGGGCAAAAGCAAAACCAGAGATACAGGCAATGATCAAACATAGAGTAAACAAAAATCACAAAAGCTCGGTCTGCACACGATAAACAGGATTTTGCAAGGACTGTATTTATTTAAACTGATAGTAATGAGTTCTGTGAAGCCTACTATTGCTGTTGTTACTGTGTCCTGAAAGTTTCTTTCACCAAAACAAATTCCCTGTATGTGCACACATACTTGGCATTAAAGCTTTTTTGACTTTTAGAATGAGGAAAACGTGTAGGCCTACTAGGTAACTGTAACAAAGGAGTAATCCAGGCAGGAAGCGGATCCATGTGCAGCATAGGATTTAATAACTCAAAGCAATCCACAAACTGAGACCAGATACCAAAGGCAACATGCATGACTGACAACCAACAACTGAAACACAAGTTCTTAAATACACTGGCATAACAAGCGGGCAAACAAGGAACACCTGACAATAATTAACACAAAAAACTACAAAGGACTACAAACATGGCACACAACAGGAAATAACATAAAAATCCAAAATAATAGGGGAACACAGACTGGGATCATGACAGTAAAAGGAGCAAGAGCGGCAGCATCTGGTCAGAGGGGGTTATGGCTGATTCTTTGGATGTAAAAAGATTTCGAACCCCTGGACACAGTGTTAAGGTACTATTATAACACACAACTCAGTTTCTAGATATTTTGAAGAATGTTGTTAACTGGCCCCCATTCACTTGCATTGGTTTTATGTCCATACAATAGACGTGAATGGGTGCCAGTGCTGTTCGGTTACCAACTTTCAATTTTTTTTTTCAGTTTACATATTACATCTGAGAGTAACGCAGTTTCAATCCTCTATATACTATATGTGGCAGAATTGACAATAAAGCAGACTTTGGCTTTGATATTGTTGCTCTTAAACTGTATAACATCTTTATTTGCTATTTAAGTCACTATTAGCCATTTTTGCAAGAAATTAAAGTTGAAATTGTCATGTTGTTCTGATCATGACTGAAGCAAAAAAATTATCTCCTGATAGGCTAAGTTAAAAATAAACGAGTAATAACGAATAATAGCACTCTATTAATAACACTTTAATCATAACCACAAATCTGACAGAAAATCCAGAAATGACAAAAATAATATATATAAAATGGAAAATACATCTGTTATACATATACATTAGCTGTTACTATTTTAACAAGCTGTAAGTATTGCATTTCAGGTGTTGCATAAGCTACTAAAATGATTAGTGGTTTTCAGTACGAGTTTCACTTATAGAAACCACAGTGAACTTAACAACAGTTTGCCATGATGCAATAATGGATTGTGTGATCATTTGCACTGTGGGTTGTCAAAACATGAAGCATACATCACATGCTTCCTGTTTGGCAGTATAGCATGACAACATAATTATAAAGTTAAACAAAACTATCTCTGGCTGAGACTTGGAGACAATTTTGTATTTACTTTGTCTAAATCTGCAGATAGTATATCATGAGACCCGGATCGATGCATATATTGTAAACTCCTCACTTGTCCTACTACATGATGTGGTCGATGACTTTTTAGGTGTGAAGTCCTTTAGAGATGCATAGACAACCTGGCGTGGTTGGTTATCTTTTGTGTTTGACAATGAATCACAAACCGCATCTGACTCATACACTGTAGACTGTTCACACGGTAATGTTAGGAGCTCATGATTGTGCTGCAGTGTTTCTTCTGAATTCTGGAAACAGACAAATTCATCATGTCACATTATCATTTAGGCAAAGTGATGTTGGGATGAATGTTGGTGTATACTGTATACATAATTTGAGAATTGGTAATCTAGTATAAAAAAATGTAATGGTATAATACATAAGTTTTCAGAATCAGAACATTTTCCAGTAGCTGAACCCAGAGAACAACAAATTAATAAAATGTATACTTACGATATATTGAATACAAGATATTATCGAGAACTGTGTTGAAGATTTAAAATGACAGATAATTAAGAATACTAAATATTGTTGAAGATTATGAGTATTGTGCCAAAAATGGCTCAAATACTAATTTTCACTCGCTCAAGTTGATGCAAAATGTATTCTTTGACTAACAAAATTAATATAACAAACAAACAAAACACACCATCGTTTGTTCAAAAAGACATTCACAACAGAGAGTTTTTGTCACGGAAGTCAGGGGAAGAACCCAAGCGCAGGCAGCGATGACGAGATAGACAACTTTAATGGGTGGACAAAACAAAAACCCACAATGGGGTAACAGATACAGGATAAACTAAAACACAGCCAAAATAATACTTCCCACGGGGGGGATAAAACAATGGAACAGAATAACTAAGACTAGGGAAAACAGGAACAAAAACTAGATCTAAACAAAGACACAACGTCTTAACACACGATGTAAGGTACGTGGCAAACACTCACAAGATCCAAAACATGAACAAGCACAAGGCAAGATCCAACAAAACAAACGAGCACAGGACAATAGACACGAGGGCACTATATAGGGAGACTAACAAAGGATAATTAACAGGGGACAGGTGTCGGGGATGAAACACTGATGGAGAGCTAAACGAGGAACGAGAGGGCGGGAACAGAGACGCCACCAGAGAGAGCATGTGGAAAGCCAAGTGGGCCAAAATGCCTCTCTCCACATAAAACCTAAGGCTTTGCCATGACTCTGCCACAAGACCAAGAAAGACATGACAAGATGAGGCAGAGTCATGACAGTTTTAGCACAATCAGTCCCTTTCATCACCTTACACAGCATTTACAGGTGTTTATTGAAAAAGTGTAGGCCTACTTTTTACTGGGGTTTTAAACTGCAATTTTAAATCTTCTATTTAAACAATTCCTTTTAAATTCGGTAAAAGAAAGTAATCTTTTTTTAATTAGAGCAACAGCAAAAATATTGAGATATGGTCAAACTTTGGAAAGACATTGAGATATCTAATTTCAGGTCTATCACCCAGCCCTACTTGAATGTACTGTTTATTGCATTGTATAAAAGTTTTTGTCACATGCAGAAATGTAAATCACAAACTGTACCTGTGCTCTTTGGTTGACCTTTTTCCTTGAACCTAAAAAATTTTCATAAGTAAGGATCAGGCCAGACATTAACTGAGAGTTAGTTTACCCAAAAATAACTTTTAATAATCATTTACTGGACCTCATGTCATCAAAAACCTGAATGATTTTGAACACATAATGCACAATTCTGAATGTTCATAACATTTCTTTCCTAATAAAGAAAGTGTTTTATGACCAGAGGCCCTTTGAGCTTTAAAATTGACAAAAGGCACATAAAATCTGAAACTTATTGATGCTGTTATACACAGACAATCTTCTCAGTTAGCACTTACATCACTCACGTACATTCAAATATCGCACGGCCAAATGTATCACATCAGGTTCAATCAGGTCATTGTTTCTATGTCTTGTAACTGTTTGCTATCTGCCATGTGTGTATGTTAAGATTCACATTAAAGAGATTTGAGAGCAAACGAAAGGGTAGGATTTTAGTAAATCTTAAATAATGTTTTGTTCTGTTTTTCATATAGTTATTGTGATTTTAAAGGTCATATGATATAGTGATATATTATTTTTATATATGTCATTTTTATTGACCATTCTGGTCATAATTTTCTTATCATAGTAAATATGAACAATCTGCCTTTTATGGTTTGAAAAAGATATGAAAGCAAATCACACAAATTTGAAACAACATGGGTGAGTAGAAAGTATTTTCTTGATTAACTAACGCTTTAAACAACTGAAAATCCAAAAAGGACAGATAAAGCTACTCACATTTAAACCCACTGGCAGAAAGGAAAGTGATGACTGTTGTGAGGAAAATCAGCATCACTACACCCATACAGATGGATAAATAAGGCAGCCACCATGGACCTGAATCACTGCCTTGTGGTTTTGACATTAAGCGAAATGGAGAAAAATATAATACAAAGTGGGAAATGTACATTTTTTTATAAACATAAAACTGATAGTTACTTTTGGGGATTTTTCATGTATAGGCTATATTAATAGCTCAGAGTGGAACATTTGACAAATTATGTAAATAATATTGAATCTGCTCTTACTTTCAGTACAAGAGATTTCAGTCCCAGTGCTGTTATCTGTGGGATTTAAAATAGTTTTAGTTAAGTCAATAACTATACAGCTACAGCTGATTTGATTGTTTGAGTACAATGTAAAATGTTATTAATTTTAATTGCGTACTTGACAATAAAGAGCAAATAGTTACCTGTGACAAAAACATTTATTTGATGGCTGACGGTTGATATGTGTGGAAGATTAAATTCACATCTGTAGGAGCCTTCGTGATGCTTTGATATATTTGTAAAAGTTAAATATGAAGTTAAGTTCAGTAAATCAAAATGCTTCTGTGATGATGAAATGTGATGTCTGGTATTTACTGGAATCCATTTGCCCAAGTAATCAGATTTAGTCCATAATATAATATTGATTGGCTGATCATCACAATACTTTAGACTGCAGGAGATCTTTAAAGATTTTTTCAAACAGACTTTATGCACAGTCCCTCTGGTAACTTTAAACACTGGACATTGTCTGCCCTGGCCTTGACCTAAAACATAACATTATAACAGATGAAAATAGCAGTAAACAGTTATGTATTTGAAAATAACAATCAGGTTTAAATAAGATTATATGGGGAGTGGGAAGCTTCAGTTTTATTTATTGTTAATACAGTGGTTCCAATCGAAATCAGTATAAAAATGCTTGTGATTTGTAAATATATTGTTATGGTTCAAATCTACAATTTTTGCTTACAAAAATATATTGGCAAAACAATATTTTAAGACTCCACTCTCCCATGCACTCAACCAAAAATTATACCATTAAACCATCTGTGCTTCAAATGCACTTAGATTATTCTTAAAAATGCATATTTTGAAATGCTGTAAGTTCATTGAGTTAAGTTTAGACTTTTTAGAATTTGTTAAGAAAAAATCACTGCATCAGCAGTCTTTTCATTCTTTGATATAAAGAGATAAAGAAAAACACACCTTGTGCATCAATGCTCACATGGAGGATGAAAGCCATGAAAAGGGTCAGGAAAGCCTCAGTATTCTTCAAGTACAGCCAATCCATTTTAAACACAAGCTGTTCTCAAAATCTATAGAAAATTCATCCGGTCACATTGTTTAACACATTGTTTAACACACTTTTCTCATACTGTATTGTTTTCTTCAATGAGGTACTATTTTTTACTTGTGGTTTCCATTTCCTTTACCTACGCTGTACATCCTGCTTTGTTTGCTTGTCTGCCGTTTATCTGTACTTTTTATGAGCTTTTATGAGCACAAGCTTTTGGACAAAACAACCTTTTTTTCTCTGGGGCTGACTTGTTTTTTGTTTTTGCATAATACACAAAAAGAAAATATTCCTTAAGCACAGAAGGCCTTTATTAATATAAATTTAAACGGGTTGCCCGAGTGAAATTAATATTTAGTAAAAGCTCACCACATATTCACTTTATTTGAACATTTCAACACTTGATTTCCTAATAAGAGCAATAACAAGGGAGTCAAAGTGAATGAAAGAGGAAATATGCTGAACGATCCCTTTGCAGCAGCACTGAAAGATTCTCTCACTTGTAATAAGAAAGAACATGCAGGCTACTAGCTAGTTTTAGATAATAGCCTCATTTACTTCTTGCTAACTTCTCAACGTGTTTCTTGTTTCAGTTTATCAATTTCTTCACAAAATGACAACTACATACTTTATTGATTTATTTCCTAATGCATCCATAGCATTTTGAGAGTATCAGATAGTTGTGCTTTTATAGATTGCATTTCTATTTGCAACCTCTTAGTCATCCACATGTTTAGAGCCCATATATAATTTCTTAGCAGGCTAAGTGTGTCTGGCTTGCTGTGTGGAACTAAGAGGTCAGAGGAAGTGGTTTGACTCAAGCTCTGTTATACCCCCCGGGACTAGTAATGTATGCTTTATATGGTGAAAAACCTACAGGCCTATAATAGCTAAGTTATGGGAAGGCTGCTTGAACATTATTTGCCCTGACATCAGTGTAAACAAATAAAGTAACATAAAGTTAAACCCTGAAACATTTTAAAAGTAACATGGTTGGCATGGTTTTACAAAAATATTATGAAACTGTTTTATAATCTTTCTTTCCATTTCAAGCCATGGGTCTTATTAGGAAAAAAAATGAAATTAAAAATGAAATATTAAAAAAATGAAGTGACTACTGTACCGGGATTTGGCGTGTATATAAAACATGCACGGCGAAAGCGTAGAATTCCAAATGTCTTTAAGGAAACAACAGAGAGAAATACCAGGAACATCCACAACCAAACGCAACACTCGAATAAAACCGGACAAACCAGTTTTTTAGACATTGAGAACACTTCGAGACAATGAGAACACACGTGACCACCACACACTAAACTCAAACTAATAGACCAAACAAGAACTGACCGTGACATGAGCGCAAACAGGGGTATATATACAAAGGGTAAACAAAGGATGCATATCCAAAAGTAAGTGGAAGCGAACATGGCGAAAAATATAACGCTTGGAGCTCTCAGAGCTGATGTGTGGGTGTGCTTTGGTTTTCAAAATAAGTAATGGAGTAATGAGTTATATAAAATAATGCTGTTTGTAGGCTTTGCAAGTCATGACACAAGTCAACTGTGCAGGTATATAAGGTTCTGAGGATTTTTTGGCTCAAAACTACTAGTCACTACTAGTACTAGTCACTAGTAGTAACTAGTAAGTTTGGCTTTAACAATTGATTTAGAGAGCTCTGCAATTGTAACAATCCTGTCGGTCCCCAGCCTGTTTTCCCCGTGTTTTCCCCAAGGACTTAATTTCTCCACGCTCCCACCTGTCCCTCGTCAATTATCCACGCACATGCCCGTCATCAGACTCATCACCCGGACACTATTAATACTCTGACTGTTCCTTAGTTCTATGTCTTGTGTAAAATGTAACTCCTGTGTGTTTACTCCATTGAAGATCTTTTGTTCTTTGGTTTTTCCCTGCTTGTGGACTTTAAACGGATTATTGTTTAAAAGCATCTTGTCTGGGAGTGATCCATTACAGAAGACCAGACCGGAAAAAATGGATTACTTGCGGCTCAACATCTCTCCAGAGGACAATCTCAGGTACCATCTTAGTCAAGACTGTCGTCCTTTGGAGAGATGCATGGAAGACTTCCTCGAATTGAGCTCTCAGGTGAGTTGGGACGATCGCTCGCTGAACGCGTGTTTTGTGATGGGGTTGGATGATGACTCCCATCGGTGTCTGGCTCCTGAGTTCAGGGACAGACCCATGGTTGAGTTCATTGATCTTATCCGGTGGATAAGTGGCTCTCGCCTAGGTGTTAGCGAGACCACCCCGGATAGGATCGATCATCCGATCCCGTCCGAACACTCGTTGGGTGACCCGGCTCACCTCACCATCACTCCGAAGTCCTCCACTGACCCAGCAGCCCGCTGTAATCCCGGGTTCCAACCGGTCCAGTCCGGTGTTACAGAGTTCCCCGAGCCAGCCACTCCAAAGTTACCAGAGTTCCAGCCGGTCCCGTCCGGCGGTCCAGAGTTCCCCGAGCCGGCCGCTCCAAAGTTCCCAGAGTTGTTCGGTGTTCCAGTGTTCCACTCTGGCTTCCTGTGCACGCGACACTATAGCCTGGCTTCATGTGGGTGCGGCACCACCCTGGTCCCCTGAACTGCCGGCACCCCCATGGTTGCCAGAGCTCCCGGCACCTCCATGGCCTCCCTGATTCCTGGTGCTGGTTTTTCCCTGCTTGTGGACTTTATTACAGCAATATCTCTGTAGTAGAACATCGTAGAGGCACGGGACTTGGTTCGTTTTCCTCGTGGCTTAGTGGATTATCAATTGACAGGTGTCATTCCACTCCCATAGCAACCAAACAGATTAGTTTAGCAACCGTGTAGCCAGACCTATATCTCTGCGTTAGAACATAGTAGAGGCATGGGAGTTGGTTCGTTTTTCTCGTGGCTTAGTGAATTATCAATTGACAGGTGCCAAGTCACGCCCATAGCAACATAGATAAATATATCTAGAATAAAGGGGAGAGAGACATGGATGATCTTCT
Organism: Triplophysa rosa; assembly: GCF_024868665.1. NCBI lineage: Eukaryota > Metazoa > Chordata > Actinopteri > Cypriniformes > Nemacheilidae > Triplophysa > Triplophysa rosa. The sequence continues at coordinate 24,189,320 of NC_079895.1, read as the reverse complement.
CGGCTGTGTTCGCTGTCCACTGTAGGGTGTTGCGGTCTGCTGCACTGCAGTGACACTTATGTGTGCATATGTATGCAAGCATACGTTGTGTCTATTAAGTGTTACTGACAAACCCTTGCATTATTTTGCATGTGGAGGACTATTATACATCGTGGACGTGTAAGGGTTGAGTCCTGAGCCTAGTCGGCGTCTGCAAAAGTGACTAAGAGGCCTTAAACTGCTCGAACCCGATAAATGCTGCTTGCAGCTTTAATTATTTTTGGGTCAGTACCGAACCGCGGGTCGTTTGCGTCATCAAGCCTGCAGCTGTTTACCCTGTCGCTTAACGACAACGCAGGAGAAGGCGGCAAAATTGCTCGCTTCACTTTTATACATTTTTGTTTTTGAACCACGAGTTTTGTTTCCAAAGCTTCAGTACATAACGGCTCTTTCGTCTATGAATGTACTGCCAATGCTCTTAAGATCGCTGATGGCGAACAGAAATGAGATGTAGGCCTATAGCTCTCTGCTTGGAGCGTGTCAGTCACGCTCGTCAGAAAAGTGAGTGAAACACACACACAAGCACACATTTTTATCAAATAATACGTCTTTAATAGCGGTTCATTTCCGCGATTTGGTACGATTGCGGTCATACTTCATATCATCAGCGAAGCGTACTGGAGTTCACATGAACCGCACCCCAGACCTACAGTCGGGTACAGTTCGCGGGTGCTCACCCGGGTTCAGAAGACAGCGTTCACATCACCCAAACGAACCAAACTCTGACGTTAATCGAACCTGGGTGCGCACCAAAAGTGCTAATGTGAAACCGCCAGAATGCGCCGTCAGTGTGCTGTTGCCGATTTCAACTTGTGTGAGCTAGCGTTCTCATCCCTGGCGTAGCCTACGTGAGAAACAAAAAAAGGCAGCGCCTGTCAGTGGAGCACGAACCACAATCTACCCCTGTATCAAGAGACTGTGCTCCCAAAAGCAGGAACATTTATCCCATTAAAATACCCATAACACAGTTCCCTATGGAATGACATACTATGGAATGATTCTGCGGACTATATTAAAAAGGAATTGCAAACTGCAATTGCAAATGCATTTTCTATTTGTTCGTGTCAAAATTGTGACATAATTCAAACGCAATTGCAAACCGTTTGCATTTGCATTTACGCGAACGTACGATGTCTGCCAAATTTCAAAAGGAAAAGCAAAGTCTATTTGCAAATGAATTACCTGTGTCTTACGAGTTACGACCCTGCCATATTTAAATCGCAATAGCAATTCCCCATATGCTATTTCACTTCCTCTGGCGTCGCGTATTAGCCTGCCAAAACAAATGAAATGAAATCGCAAATTCCTTTGCATTTGCGTTTCCTCTGACTTGTACAGAAACCTGTCAATCAATGGCGGGGGTGGGCTTATTCAACGGGGTGTGTTTGTATCGGGAAGTGACGTCATTCACCGTCGACTGGAACTTAAGTAGATACATACATGTGATACAGCTAAACACATTAGGAGTGAAGTTACAAGTGCACTCACAATCGGCGTTGAAAACGGTGCAGTTTTCAGGGTTTTTTTGTTTGGAAATAACTCGCGCTGGAAGTCTGGGCTCAGAGCGGCATCACTTAGCATGTGAAACTTCGGTGCAAGATGGATAATCATCACCTTCTGCAACATTCCTCTAAACATGTTTGTTTATGATATTCGTTTTCACAGTACTCCGAGGACATGACATTTCTTGACAACACTGTGACCGTATTTTGCATCATGATTAATACGTGTTGTAAACCATAACAAAACATGTTCACTTTGTATGAATAAACAGCATCCTGCATTATCATTGTTGTTCATTATGCATATAACAAGTTAATAATAAATTACAAGAGTATGTGAATTCTACATCTCTTTATTTGTGTATCATAACATAGTGAGACAAAGACTAACTTGTGCTCCAGTGTTTTAGTGAGTTTGCTGGACAGAAGTAGCTGTCATCTACAAATTACTGGATGGAGTTAATGCTGTATTTAAAATTTAATTTCCGAACAGCCTTTTCAACAACATGTGCAGTACATGAGCCCATCAGCTGATGCACCAACCTGAGAAATTCATGTAATCATGATGAATCCACACTGCTTCAATATGACTTTTATTGGTAGCTCATTGAGATCACCAGACCACTGTTTGTGTTCATCTGTTTATCGAGCCCGTTGAACTTCTTTAAATTATACTTGTTAAATACCGCAATTGTGATTCATTGTAAAGATTTTCTCTATATGAAACTTTGCATCTGATCCTCATTTGTTCCATTATTGTTATTTTGGCTTTTACCTGTAGCTGAATCCCTTTTAGCCACAACCGGTGTCGCCCTGACAGTGTCACCTTAGTGTTGGACTGACTGCCATCACTGCGACTGTGAATGACGTCACTTCCCGATACAAACACGCCCCATTGAATAAGTCCACCCCCGCCATTGATTGACAGGTTTCTGTACAAGTCAGAGGAAACGCAAATGCAAAGGGATTTGCGATTTCATTTGAGTTTTGGCAGGCTTAATACGCGACGCCAGAGGAAGTGAAATGGCATATGGGGAATTGCTATTGCGATTTAAATTTGGCAGGGTCGTAACTCGTAAAACACAGGTAATTCATTTGCAAATAGACTTTGCTTTTCCTTTTGAAATTTGGCAGACATTGTACGTTCGCGTAAATGCAAATGAAAACGGTTTGCATTTGCGTTTGAATTATGTCACAATTTTGACACGACAAATAGAAAACGCATTTGCAAATGCAATTTGCATTTCCTTTTTAATAGTAGCCTATGCAAAATAACTCCATACTGTTCCATCATGCACAGGTATTTTAGTTTCCTTTTTAGGTCAAGTTAGAACAAAGCAAATAAGATTGAATTGAATTGAATCAAATAAGAAAAAAATAAGAGTTGTTTATTATTATTTAAAGAATTAAGTATCAATCTTTATTCTAATGTTTTTTTCCAACGATTCCCACATACAGCAAATGGTTCATATCAGTCTATAAGATTTGTTTACATGTGTCATCGAGTTGTAAATGACAGATCAATTTAAATGATTCGTTTCACCTCATATAATGTCCGTTGTAATGCATTTGTAATAAATTCATGCAGCTGTTTATACTTCATATGTTGTTTGCTCATCTGGATTTAATTTTATACATGTATGTACGCATGTACATTTAGTTAAATCGGGTTTCAAAACGTTTGGGAACCAATGGTCTACAACACCAGAATCGAAAGTAGGCTATTGACGCTTTAAGATCTGACATTTGCGTGAGAAGGCGCTCGCTTCGTAGCTCTTCCTGATATAGCCCCGGATTTAATAATGTTTTTCCGTCACATTTTGACGATAACTTGTATCTCGTATTTCATCAGCAGCAGTGAAGGTAAGCAATTCTCCGAATATAATTTTCAGTTTGCTCATTTAAGTTAAGTTTCTGATTTCTGTACGATGCACAATTTGGATATAAAGATAACTCAAGCTCGCCCAAGTTTTTGTCACGAGTTTTAGACTAAATTAATTACTTAATGTTTTTATGTTGTTTTTGGTTTAAAATGAATTCTAATGCTATTTATACATTTTGGCACTGGCTGGTATGCTACCATAGCTGCTGCATCATCACATTTAGATAAACACGTCTTGTGGTCTCAGCCACACAATTATTACTGCATACATGGAAGATAAAAATATTACTACTAATAAAAAAGTGTATGCCTGATCACTTCATTTAGCCTCTTTTCAACCTGTCCTCTTTTGCCGTTTTCTTGCTGTAGGCTATTTGAAACTTTGCTTGTGGGTATAATTTCTAATAAAAACAATTTAAGAAACAACAACTTCCTAAAAAGTATATATTTACATACGTCTTGCAGAATATGCTAAATATTATAAGTTAAAATAATCTAATAATAACTTTGTTTTAGTGCTGCCCTGAATAGGTGATGTTTAGTCCACATGGTGTTACCTGGATGATCAATAGTTTTATAGGCTACTTTAACTGTCCACTTTTCTCCAGGAAACATCCTCCAGGTCGTGCACATTTGTTGCTTGCACATAAGAAAATCTTGATATTTCTGATAACAATAAACATACTGTATGTAAGTCATAAATCATAAATAAACATTTCCACTTTTGCATTGATTCAGCTATTATTGTATCTTGTGGATTGTGCGTTATGCAAAATTTCCAATTATTAAACATTGAATTGTTATGTTTGTGTTTATATTCATCATGGTTGGATGTTTTAGTAATGCTGACATGTTTTATCCTTAAAATGTTTGAAGCGTTTACAAATTTGACTGTTCACCAACCACAGTTAACCCTTTGAATGTGAAAGTGACTACTGATGCTGTTCTTGTCGTTGGACGGTCTGATGTCAACCTGGCAACCTGCACAGCTTCCACATCCCAGTCCCCAGCTGAGGTGTCATGGAATTTAGGCACTTTGTCGGATTCTGTTAAAGAAGTAAAGAACACTGTTGAAAACCAGGACGAGATGTACACAGTCTCAAGCAGTCTGATCGGTGTCCCAACTGTAGCGATGAATCAGCTAAATGTCCAATGTGTGGCGAGACATCATTCCCTGAAAGAGGAACTGGCAATTGATCATAAGATGGTGGTGCATTGTAAGTTACATGATTGGCAAGTCTTCTATTACAATAAGTATTGTGGTTAATGTGATTCTGAAAATCTCTATATTTAATCCCTTCTATTTATCCAATAGTATCAGTAATACATTAATAAAACAAATAAGTTAATTAATTTATTGCTGATTTTGTCAGTCATATGTTTTTTGTGTTAAAGATTCACCTCAGCTGGTCTATATTACACCTCTACTCAGTGGTGACGGGTTTCAATGTGAGGCAGATGCTAATCCTAAAGCCATGCTATTCAGATGGAAAAGGTACAAACACTTAAAATGGATGATGTGACTCCAAGTCATTAATATCTCCTAATAGCACTAATAACATTGTTGTTCACAGTTCACTGTGTTAACTTTTTATTGTGATTGTTGATAAATAAAATACAATGTTTGGCCTGTGCTATGGAACTTACCAGTAAAATTCTCTAGTTTCATGATGCCGCTTTCAATTTTACTTTCTTCCTACTGTGAAGACACAAATGTAAGCTGACGTTTTTAAGCAACATCTAATTACAAAGTGAGAACCCTTGATTAGGATTGGAGCTAAAGTCTCCTGGACACTGGCCCTCCAGCAGCAGGATTGGGGACAGATATAGACACATCAAAATCGAAATATTGAGGATAAGTGAAATAACAAGATATACTGTTTACACTAACTGAAAATAGCAAAGTTTCTTGCCAATATATATACACTAAGTGAAAAGAACAGCGTTTTCTTTGCATTAAGTGTAAATAATAATTAGTTGCCATTGATACTATTTGCATCTCAGTGTTGTTGTGCATTGAACATTACACAATAATAAGAAAGTGTAAAAGATTATATTTATTACATTTATTAAATTGATGCCAAATTATAGGGAAAATAAATCCCTGCCTACACCTATCCCTAAACTTACCTGACACTTCATTATTATATTAAGATTTTCTTTATTTTATTGTAAATGAATGCCTCTACAGTCTATTGAGAACAGTAGGCCTAATGTGAAAAGGTACAGTAAAAGAGCGAGTTTGGTAAAAGGTGGATTTGGACTATTTGGCGCGCACATTACTTTCTATGCCACTGGATGTTTCCACATCGCTGTTCTTACATTTCCTCTATTTCAGAGTTAGTGTAAATATAGCCTCTGCTATTATAGCAGGGCTATTTGCACTCTGTGTTTATAGACACTCCGAAATAAGCAATCTGTGAAGGGGGAAAATTGTATGCAAGTCTATGACAATATGTAAACATAAGTTGAATGATGCATCAGGAAACTGTTGCAATAAAACCACCTACTTTTTGCTTCCCTAAATTAGAGTGGAATAACCAGGAAGAGCATGAATGTTGTGGCAGATGATTTGTTATTTTTTATATACAGTATATTACATGTTACATTAAATGGTTATTGAGGCATGGGATGATTAATATTTTTTTTCCTTATTAGTTTGCTTTTTCGCTTGGTTTTCAGTGTTATGTTATGTTTCGTGCACTCTGTGACACAAAATGTGTTGTCCTTAACTAGACACAGAGATGTGTTCAGAAAAGACGGATTGTGTTGTGTTTGTTTTCGTCTTTAGAGTCTATTTGAGATTTTAGCACTGAACTGATTTTAGAATGTAATAAACATGGACACACAGCATTTTCTCTTGTTCATGTAGGATGAACCAGACCATCCATAACAATGCAATTAAAACAGAGGGCAATAGATTGTACTTCTTGAAACCAACATCTGATCTCAATGGCCTGTATATCTGTGAAGCTTCTAATGAGTATGGCATAGGAACTGGCTCACTCTACTGGCAGAAAGGTGAATGCTTTTATTTACTTTCAGGAAGATGAACTGCTATTGAAATGGCAGTGATATAGATTAGAGTGTCCAAGAAATCTTGAGTCGGTACGCTTTGATGAAAGAAGTGACAGTTTACTCTTTTTTTTTTTTTACAATTTTCCTCTTTTTTTTTTAGGAGGTTTCCATTCTGAGCTTTGAGTCCCTCGTATTATTTGAAGATTCATCTCCCTTTAAAAATATTTGAAGTAGGTCTACTTCAATGGTTTGTTAACACTCCCCACAAGAGATTAATGAATTCATATGCTGTTCTAAGACTATAAAATGCTTTACAAAATATGATATCACAAATTATGTACAGCACAATAACTAGTGAACACGAAGTTACTGGTAATGTGTTAGTTCTCAGGCTTGAATTATGCCGCATTTGTGCAAAACCTATAGGGTCATTATCCCTGCAGCATGATTTGAAAAATAAATTCATTTTGTATGCTTCAACAGAGACACAATTCAGCAATAATTTACACTTCCATTTAGCTTTGCTAAAATTTTTAAAACATTTCTAAAAACTAATTCTAATGTGCGCAATGACTTTTGGAGCCCTGTGTATTTTAGAACTATTCAAAAATTGCTATTTTCAAATGTTTTTAATTCCTGTTAGGTTGTACTATTTAATGTTATATTACTTTAAGCTTGTTTTTGTTGTTATCATAATTTATGAGCTGAATCTCAATATTAAAGAATGATTTCACAAAACTTCACCTTGTTTTAAGTTCTTCAGAGTTGCTGAAATGTAGAAGTTCATGCAGAATATTAATGTTTTTAAGTGCTCACACTGCACCCTTTTATGTAAACTTTACCCACTGACTGCACTTTCCAGTGATTAATTAAAAATTGACCCAAGTAACCGCTTTGATGCATGCGCCATAGCAAAGTCACACATCTAATGAACACATTGCAGCCTGTAGCCTGATACTCTAATAATTCATCTAATTAAAAGATCAAAATGAAAACGGCCTCTGCATTGCCTATTAAATACAATGCTACATGTCGCCTCTGTGACTGTCCACTGTGGTCAGCGCGCACAAGTTTTCTTGTGCAGTTGATTCGCTTCAGTACACTAGGTGGCAGTACTCTGATTATCCAGCTTCAGTGTCTCCGCTGTTGCTTCATCAGCAGAAGAAACTGTCCCACCGTTTTTCTTTATTTCAAAATGGCCGAGTACCTGGCGTCGATTTTTGGTACCGAAAAAGACAAGTGAGTGAGCGCTTATTCTTAAAATATATCATGCTTTTGATGATTTGCAATCGTTTTCAGCATCGTTTAAGCATCGTTGCATCTCCGCGTGTTGGTAGAATATAAAGCTGTTATGTTTATTTTGCCAATGCCTCGTGTGGTTATTAGCTTAACTTACCTAATTTTTGCTAACATGGCGTGTACTCGTCATAATTATAGTTCTGGTATTACATGTTTTAGACAATGAGGAGTTTTATACGGCGATTAAGTATTATTGAAAAACGTTTAGAAAATTGTGTTCTTTGTCTCATAGCGTCGCCGTGGGTGCAGCGCGTCTCATTCATTGTGTTGCGATCTGATTTGTAAGCTGCACTACAGTTAGCACAGAATAAAGACCATCATGTCTAAATATGTATATTTATAGTTTACTTTCATGTATTGGTCTGTGTTTGGTTGGAATCATTGTGTATATCGTATGACTAAAAATTCGGAAAGAATTAGCCAAAACTAACTAGCCTCCATGTTAGCATTTTCCTGAAGTGTTTGTGTTTTGTACAGGGTTAACTGCTCGTTCTACTTTAAAATTGGAGCATGTCGCCACGGAGACCGGTGTTCCAGACTCCACAACAAGCCCACATTCAGCCAGGTACATAACGTTACCTGTTTTAACCCGACATTTCAATAATGCATTTCTGTAAACGTTAGATGTCTGTCTTGTATTGGTCAAACAGTTAATGTTAACTGTAGATATTTGATGTGTGTTTCAGACCATTGCGCTCCTGAACATCTACCGAAACCCACAAAACACAGCACAGTCTGCAGATGGAATAAGTAAGTCTTGACTATTTAATTTGCACTGATTCTATTCATGTGGGGTTTGTTTAAACGTGCCTGGACTTTGTTCACCTGTTTTATTAGATGCTGTCAGTGATGTTGAGATGCAAGAACATTACGATGAGTTCTTTGAGGTAAGTGTCCTGCTCTCCTTGAATTGTGGGAGTGTTGAGGAAGATGGTCATCCCTCAAGAATTATAAACATATTTTCCTGTAGGGGGTCCATTCTCCCCCGAATACATTTTTGCATATTTTAAAGGTAAATGCTGCAATCTTGTGCATTTTAAGAGCAAAATTAAGTGACTCAATCTATAAGAATACAATAACTATAGTAGTAATTTCATAATTGGCTCCATATATAAATGGGGATAATAGGGGACAACACATGGTAAAATGGGAGTTCACAAACAGTCAAAACATGTAGAGCATGAGCCATCAAAAAATTAAGCAAAAAAGTGTTTAACAGTTGAACTAATTTATTTATAACCATATATTAAAACGCGGGCTGCACATCGGGCCTTTTTCACAGTGCCATTGTCCCACTCCCCCGCATAGCAGTATCACTTTACTATCCGGACCAGAGCATGCATACATTATTATGATGCGGCGACTGTTTAGAGTTAACCCGTAAGAAAAGCGTACACTCTCTCAGCACAACAGTGTAATGTTAAGTTTGTGATTTATTATGTTTTCAACTTTATGCGCGAGTTGCGCAGACCTATCAGTTTATATCAAAGTAACATGAGAGCAATTAATGACAGGCACTTTCTGCTGCGGTACATGCCAATCGGTCTGAGCAGCGCTGATTGATGTCCGACAAACCAAATGTATTGACGTTTGGGACACGGTGACACAGAGCAGCATGTAATCGTGTCGCGCACCCGTATAATTTTTTATCTTACGGCGACAGCCGAAGCTAAAGGAGGAAATTAAGCATACTCATGCCCAGCATGCATTCAAATCATTAAAATTTGCGCGGTTGGCAATCAAACTGCGTTCTGTGCCTGAGCAACAAACAAAATACCCAAACCCATATAAAAATACCCATTTTTATAACGAAACGAAATGTAATTCACCATTAAAAAATAAACTATTTTTTTACTTTTTAGCTATTTATTTATTCTAAACTATTTTAACAGTTTAAACTGTGTCATTCACATTATTAATTCAAATTCGTGCTCCTGCGCAGTTGGCAATCAAACTATGCGTTTTGCACCTGAGCAGTGTTAATTTTGTTGACGAAAAGTATTCGTTAACGACATGTTTTCACTGACGAAAACGAGACGATAACTAAATAAAAATGAATGCATGATAACGAAAACTGTAATAAAAATTTTCTGACTAATAAAAACGAGACGGAAAATATTGTTGTCCCACCTGGCGGACATCAGTTTGCGCACATGTTCTTATCTCATATAAACGGTAGAGAGAAGTCTCTGGGAGAAGGGGAAGCACAGACATGTATTCTGTGTCTCCACGCGGTTTACAAAGCGTCTTATTTTCCTTCACGATCGCCGGTAAAACGCCGCAAACTTGAAGCGCGACTGCAGGCGAGTCACCCCGAAACACATTACAAAGGAAGCACAAACGTTTTTATATGCCTATGTTAACTTAACACGAGCTGCTGCATAACGTGAAATGTAACATAAAGTCAGCAAAAAGAAACCAGCGCTGTCCTCTACTGATTATAGAAGTGATGAAGTGAGTCAAACTGTACATTCGAACCAAATATGTAACATGTTTGCATGATTAAAGAAATGTAATACAATTTATATAATATGTCTTTTTGAAAGCTATTTCTCATTCATTGCTGTATCAAGCAAAGACAGTGCAGCTCTTTCTTCAAAGAGGCATGCCATGAGCCAATAGCCTTTGAGTGTGAGCCCTGTCAGAGCGTTTCATTGGTTGAATGAATACGCCCTACTTAACGAGTCAATTGAGTCAAATGGGATTGAATGAACTGGAACATGTCATTCATGGTCTAATATTCTGTCCCAACAATGCAAATCTAGTTACTGAACTTTTCTGAAAAGTAAAGGTAATGACCTGGTTTAATTTAATTCTAAGGTGAAGTAAATTATGTCAAAATAGTTGAATCTTTGTATGGAACATTTAATTACGCCAAGTAAATGATTTAAACCATTTAGATTTTTAGTAGACTAAATTAGGGCTGCAACAACTAATCGATAATAATCGATAATGAAATTCGTTGTCAATGAATTTCATTATCGATTAGTTGGTCTGTGACGTCACTTGCGAGCTGCGCAGTTATAAATCAAGGGCATCTTCTTCCCTTTTAAAATTACCATTTTAGATGTGTCTCTTTGTGCAGCGCGAGGTGTGCAGTTTTAAAGTCAGATGTGGTTCTCCGTGCAGCGCGAGGTGCGCAGTTTTAAAGTCACACGTGTCTCTCCGTGGATGCGTCTCTCCGTGCGGCACAAGTTGTGCTGTTTTAAAGTCAGACATGTTTTGCATGCATCTCTTCAAGCTGCGCAGTTTTAAAGTTTAAAGGGGAGAGGTGTTTTAAATGACAAAATTAAAGATTATATTAGTAAAACCCAATTTGTGGCGTTTGCACTTTGCAAAGTACATAATAGGCTAAATACCCTGATTTGGTGGTTTATTTAGTTCAGAGGTGGGAAGTAACGAAGTACATTTACTTGAGAACTGTACTTGAGTACACTTTTTGAGTATTTGTACTTAAGTATTACTTTTTCTGTTTACTTTTTACTGTACTTCACTACATTTGAATGACAAATATCTCACTTTTCATGGCACAAAAAAATTATTTCCTTGGCAACCCTCCCCTCGCTCCCACGTTTGGGAGAGACTATTGTCAGTTGCTTCTAATATGACACACCTGAATCAACTCACCAGGTGTGTTAATTATGGAGACATTCACAACATTTTGGGAGAAGGCTAATGAGTTCAGTTGTATATACTTTTCCCATATCTGATTTACTTATAAGCAAAAGATGTAATTACATTTTATCCGATTAATCGAAGAAGAAGAAAAACAAGCGCCCAACTAATCGATCTTCAAAATAATCGTTAGTAGACTAAATATAATGTATATTTATTCGACTAAAATGTTTTTCATATTTCGTAGACTAAAACTAAAATGATGGGGTTGACTAAAATGACTAAAACTAAATTGCATTTTCGTCAAAAGACTATGACTAAAACTAAATCAAAATTTGCTGTCAAAATTAACACTGCACCTGAGCCACATACTAAAAAAAACTCCAAACATTCTTCTAAATTAAAACGAAATATGAATAATTTGCCATTAAAAACAAAACAAAACTATTTTAATGGTTGCAGCAGTTTCAACAGTATCATTCACATCATTAATTCAAATCCGCGCTCCAGCGCAGTTTTCTGCACCTGGCTGAGCCACAAATAAAAAATACTCCAAGCATTTTTCTAAATTAACTTAATAAAAAACTAAACGAAATTTAAATAATTTGCCATTAAAAACGAAACTGAACTATTTTAATTGCCGCAACAGCCTGTGTAATACAGAGGTACAAAAAACATGACGAGCTTTAGTTGGACTCGATCTGAGAATCCTGATATGCTGTCGGACATGGGCCGGGCTAGGGCCTGAGCTTCTCAGGCCATGGCTTAAATTTGAGGCCCGTGCTGGGCTCTAGCTTGAAGCATGATCTGAGCGATGTGGAAAGGGTTAAACGGAGTGCTTTTTGGCGCTAAAAAAGGATATTGTACAGCTCCGTTGTGTAGACGCGCTGCCCACATTGCGCTGAAGTAACAGAGAGGGGGAAGCATTTCGTCTAGCTGTGAACAATGGCACAACAACGAATCAACGGTGCAGAATTCAACGAAATTCAAAGAAATATTTGTTGTTATAAGAAAAAAATGCGGCTTGTTTTAAGACTGTGGGGGAACAAAGTACACTATGGTGGGCCACCATAGTCTCGTCAATGAATGGGAAACACTGTTAACATTTTGCCTATTCTCAGGTTAAAGGGACACATAGATGCTGGTCGTTATTTTGTGCTTTGAACTTTCACTGTTTTGTCTCTATGCTAAAACACATTGCAAATTATTTTTCTCATGTCACATATTCATTCTTCAGGAGGTGTTTACTGAAATGGAAGAGAAGTATGGAGAGGTTGAGGAGATGAATGTTTGTGATAATTTAGGAGATCACTTGGTGGGCAATGTCTATGTGAAGGTGAGAATGTTTTCATTACTGTCCATTTACTGAACTAACTTCTGATGCATATCAGCAGATATAATGTTTTTAAATTAATAGTTCTTCTGACCGTTCTTATGCGATTATGATATACACTTGCCTAAATGCCTGAATACACATAGAAGTTGTAAACAGCTTACAGTTAGGTTAAAGGGATATTTCATCCAAAAATTAAAATTGTCATTTACTCACCTTCGAGTTGTTCCAAATCTGTATACATCTCTATGTTCTGAAGAACACAGAAAGATATTCAGAAGAATGCTTATAACCAAACAGATCTTGCCCCCCTGTTGACTCCCATAGTAGGAAAAATTACTTTGTATCAGTTTTTTGTTCTGTTGAACACAAAAGACGACATTTTGAAGAACGTAGGACAGCAAACAATTCTGGGGCACTTTTGACTACCGTTGTATTCTTTCCTACAATGGTAGTCCATGGGGGGAAAAATCTGTCTGGTTGTATGAATTCTTCCAAATAGCTGTCTCTGTGTTCATCAGAACAAAGAAATTTATACAGATTTGGAACAACTTGATGACAGAATTTTCTTTTTTGGTTGAAGTATCCCTTTAAAGAAATGTTACTTGGGGTTGAATTTGTCCAGTTCATTATTATGAATAATTATTATTAAATGTGTTTTTAAACATTGGTTTTCTCATAGCATATCAGCACTACTGTATTGCAAGTTACTTGAAAGTTCACTGTTTTCTGTGTAGTTCCGGCGTGAAGAAGATGCTGAGAAGGCAGTGATTGATTTGAATAACCGCTGGTTTAATGGCCAGCCCATCCATGCTGAGCTCTCTCCTGTCACTGACTTCAGAGAGGCTTGTTGTCGACAGTATGAGATGGGGTAAGTGATCAGATAACCAGCAGAGCGTTGTGCACATTCTCATGTACAATCAGGAGGAAGAAAATGCCAAAATACATAACTACTATACATAAAATGCTAGATGTCCATAAATAAATGTACTGTGAGAAAGTAATATTCTGTTTTGTGCAATATGTTTACTTTGATTTCCACTGGCTTCATTATGGCTGATTGCAGTACATTTGTTTTCCTGCAGAGAGTGCACTCGAGGTGGCTTCTGCAATTTCATGCATCTGAAGCCAATTTCAAGGGAGCTCAGGAGAGAGCTGTATGGCCGCAGAAGAAAGAGGTCTGTCTTTTCTGAAAACTTAAAAAAAAAATGTTTGTTACAGATTGAGAATTAATAACTTGTATAATCACATTGCTGGCATAAGGCTGCTCCACCGTTTTTTGCTTTATCATCTGAAATGGAGTACGAACAGAAAAAGCCTTAGTTTATAGTATCTCTGGTAAAATTTAAAGACTTGATCAAAAACAAGTCATGAACTGAAAAGCTCTAGTTAAATGTTCTCTCTCTTACACAGGCATCGCTCTCGTTCACGTTCTCGTGAGAGGCGCTCTCGTTCTCGCGAACGCAATAGAGGTGGAAGAGACCGGGAGAGGCGGAGGTCAAGAGATAGGGAACGCTCTGGACGATTTTAAACTCCTTCCTTTCTGAGGCTTACACTCATTCCTCAAGACCTGTCCAACTCTGTCGTGATGAAAATGTGATAAATGTTGAATTGAAATTCCCTGATTTCTTTATCCTCTGATTTCTTTATCCAAGAACTGTTTGCTTTTTCAATAAAAGACCCCTTAGACATTTTAGTGATTTTAGTGGTTATTACTTTGTAATGATTGTAAACTTGTCATTGTGTCTGTTTTTTTTATTGTAGATCTTGTTTGTCTTTTGATTTTTGAACAGATACATATTATGAACACATGTTTCCTAATGTGAAGTTGTCAAAGACAGGAAGTTTCTAACATTTTTCCATGATTTTTCTTCGTATTTTTATTGTGTAAAATTTGTGTAAAACAAAACTGCTGTATTCCAGTATGAAATCAACCAATAGCAACCATAGTTCATTTGTAAGTACATTAACCACATATTTACTGTGATTTTACTACAATATCGTTTAACCAGGGTATTTGAAGTAAACCTGGGGTAATACAAATTTTATTCTGCAAAAAAATGTAAACCATTGCTGTTCTCTTAAGCGTTAAAAATGTCGCCATTAGAAAGCGAGATATGTCCATCTGAGTAAGAGAGTCTGCTATTGTTAGTTCAATACATAGCTGAACGGCACTAGGGCCCAGTTTCACAGACCGGGTTTATCTTAAGCCAGAACTAACCCTTAATTAAATTAGGATATTTGTTACTTTTATAAAAATGCCCTTGTTAAAAACGTTACTGGAGTGCATTTTGACACGAAACAATGGCACTGACATATTTTAAGATGTTTTATGGCGAGTTTTTTTCAGTTCGACAGCTCAAACATTCATTTTAGTCTGGGACTAGCTTTAAGACTTGTCTGTGAAACCGGGTAAAAATGTGTTAACGCACCGCTTCGCAGATTGAGCGGGGTGTGAAATCAAAGTACCGCGAGATGTCTTCCCATGTCTAGACGGTGCCGTGAAGTCATACGCCGATCGGTCTGCGCAGCGCCACTGCGCTTAAACGTTTCCGCAGACGAGGGCACGACTAAATTGTTAACACATGATTGGCCGTGAGCAAAACAGACTCCCCAGCAGCAGCCAATCAGCGCAAAGTTTACTGTCTCACGATTGGACGCATGCTTGGCTCTTTAACGCATGTGAGCAGCTGGCAAGCCGACTATTTCACGTTTACGCATAGGCAAGTCTGGGTAATCGCACCTCAGCGGCTTGTTACTTCAAATCTATCTGATACGCAGGTGAGTAAAGATGTCCGTTTGTGTTTTGTACAGTAAGCCATCATGAACAATCTGTTATTAATATTTTCTCAAAGGTGCGAGAAAAGCACATCCGGATTCCTTAAAGCAAAATGACGTGTTAAATATAAATAAATAATACGTATTGCGCGTTATAATTTTGAAAAATAGTTTTATTTTTTATACGGCGGTTACATTTTACTCGCCTTTGGGAAAATTGGGAATGCGGTGATCGCGTGCATGATGAAATCGACCCCCTGCGTCACAGCATCTTGGTCCGCGCAAATACAATGAACACAATACCTCCGAAATTGCGTCATCTTAATTGTTCCTTCGTTAATATAATATTTTTTACGTGCAGTACCTACATCAGTTGTGGTGGAGGGTTTCAAGTTAGAAGTAACTGAATGAATTTGCAAACCATGATTTTCGTGCTTCCAACCCGGGCTACTACTTTTACAGCCATTTAAACATGCTGCTTTTACTCGTTCGTTAGATAGAAAACACAATGGAACTTAAAGAAACTTAGGACTTTGCTTATATTTGACGCGTAACTTCAAAAAATTAAAAGGATTATTTGGGGACTAAATTCATGTGAATATAACCAAAACCGAAAATCCATTGTTTTGGTCAACTGCAGACTTTATGTATAACAAAATTTGACAATAAAAGAATGAGCAAAAGTATGTTCAGAATATTTACAAATACATTGTAAATGGATCCTATGGTATGACAAGAAATCTCTCATATGACATTTTACTTTATAATATATTATTAACAGTTTGTTTTCTAAATATTTGTGATGTCACACCATAGGACACATGTAGCTACGGTGTATTTGCGAACGACCCATTTAGAGTTGCTTGCGGGGCTTCAGGATCAGAATCACGGTCAAGACTAACTAAAAGACGAAGTCTGCATCCTCTTAGCTGTCTGGAAATCACCTCTTGTTCTTGAAATGACTGAATCCGTCTGTAAAAAGCAGAAGTGTGTCTTTATGCATTGTTTATCTTTTTCCTTCTTTATGGTTAACTGTGGTAAGTTACAGATCATCATTAGTCCTGATTTTAATGAAATACCCCACATGTTTGGACTCAGTCCTAAATTGCCCTTTTGGCTGAACTATTTGTTTGAGTTTATTTCAGCATACGTTTATTGCACAAGTCTCTTCTTGGCAACTGCATCAGTGCTGAGGTATGACATGGATGTGGTCAAACACAGCTGTTCAGTTTCCAAGAGAGACTTCGCTATCTCTGGATTTGTTTGTGCACCCAATGATTTTAAGGCCAGTTGGTAGTTTTCAGTGAAATTAAATATACCAGATCTTTACATCTTTTACAAGTGTTTATTCAGGATCCTAAAAATTGCTAAACTTTTTTTTTCGAAAATTCTGATCACTGTGTATTACAAGGCCAGCTGTCAAATTCAGATTTATAGAAACTGGAATATTGGCTTAATCTTGTAATAGCAATAAAGATTAAGCATGTACATGAAGGTTGCATAGTAAGTTCTGATTTGTATTAGTATATTTTTATGTAAATGTAGTCATTGATAAAGCACGCGTTACCTAATATATCCCCAAAGGGCAATCCAGTCTTGTTGATCAGTAATAGTTTTTTATTAGGGACCAATCTCTGTTTATCCACTCTTTCACCGGGAGCAGATTGAGGAAGTTGGGATATCTGCCCAACTACTTGAAAAGATATTGTTGTCAGGAACCGAGTGTTTTTGTTCACATTCTAAGTGATAGGAGGTTGTTTTCTTCCTTTTACTGTCTTCAAGCATGTGCGCTATAGTGTGCAATAATGTCCGTGTGTAGCAATATCCAATTTAAGTTACTGTCCCATAGGCTCTACTGTTTCTCTGTGTAAACATTTAAAGGCACATTTGTGTGTTTTGTGTAAATGTTAGAGTAAATCAAATAAAAGTGTTCTTGACATTCATGGCACACAGGCTCATCTGTGGCATGTTATGATTCGTCAACATTGCGTAAGAACTTGAACTTTTAACTCTAATATGGTCTTCATATCATTCATCAATACACCTACATGCATGGGGAGGGCAGGGCTTTACATAATGTTTCTTGATTATATTTACAAGAAGGCTGGTGCTTACCGACTTCTTTTTCTTCTCATTGGTAAGCCATGCCGTCTAGTTCAGAGTCTGCTGGAGAAGTGCCCGTCTGCCCACATGCCGCCAAGGTCCTCCCCAATGGGGACGATGAGAATGAAGAATCTGTGGTCAACAATGAAGCCATCTTGAATAGCAAAGCTGGACAAAAGTTAGGTATGAAAGAATCACCCCATCTGACTGAAACAAACGGGCACCATGCGAAGAGTATGACTACAGATCATATGGAGAATGGATCGGGAATAACCATTGAGAGGAATTGGATTCGCCCAGATTTGCCAAGCAGATGCACCTGGACACTCGGTGATCCAACCACAGAGTCGCCCCACAACCACTTTCAAACGTAAGCTCAGACCCATAGAAATCCTATTTGTCATTTAGGAAAAGAGGTTTCGTATTGACACCCATAGGTTTAGTGTTTATATGCCCATGTTGTCAGCTTCTCTAAATTACCTTGTTATTCCAAATCAAAATAAGAAGTGAATTGCCTATCATGCTGAAGAAAAACAGATGTTCTTCGAAGAATAATGACTCCTGGAAAGATTAGAGAAAACAAAGGTGTGGTAAATCACTTGGTTAATGCGCAGAGTCATGATGACTCAATCATGTAGTCACTTCTGTTATGGGATGAACTACTGGTTGGTTTATGGTTGACATTTACCATAATTTGTTTGTGGTAGTTTGTCACCTCAATTTGATGTATCCTTTTTTTCCACAGCACAAAACCCCCCAGCATCCTCCCCAACATTCTTGGTAGAATCGGAGACACCCCAATGGTCCGCATGAACAAGATTCCCAAAGCGTTTGGCCTTAAGTGTGAGCTCTGTGAGTATCTGTATGGTATAGGTGCACACACATTTTACACTGATTTCATGGAACATATTTTTCTAAAGTGTCATATGAGGACGTAAGTGTGTGATCATGTAGAGCGACTAGTAAACTGCATTTGTCGCCATGTGTGGCAGGGGAGCTGTGTTTAGGGGAAGTAAGGGGTTGGTTTGAGGAATGCAGGTGTTGGGTTTCAGTCTGTGTGAGCCAAGTGAGGACGTGAAAGTGGGAAGAATGTTCCAAGACTGTCCTTAGAGAGTTGCAGTTCATGCGTTTGAGTGCATTCAGCGTCTTTAAAGTCTAATGTGTAATTTTTCGAGGATTAATTGACAGAAAGGCAATTTAATATACATAACTATGTCTTCAGAGGTGTATAAAGACCTTACGTTTTTATTACCTTAGAATGAGCTATTTCTTTCTACACACAACGCGCGTGCGTCCCCTAGCATGGAATTCGCTATGTTATTTTTACAGCACCCCCTAAACGGACAAACTGCTCGACAGGTTTCTGAAAAACTTTATCTCCTTTGGCAAAGAAGTGAAACTGTGATGACATCTTAGTCCTTTGTCAGCCACCGTAGTGCTTCGAAAGGGAGGGGTTTAGTGAGCCATTGGTTGCAATTCGCAACTTCGCTGCTAGGTGCTGCAAAATTTCATATACTGGACATTAAATTTTTTTTTAAGTCGCATGTTCTTTTGAACCACAGATTATAAACTTGGAAGAATTAATTTTAATATCTTATTTTGGTTTCTAAAGGCTTACAAAATGACCCTAGTTAACTTTTTTTTATTGGGGCTTTATACAAATTGATTGTATAAAGCACCTTTACAGAAAAGGTCATTACTATTGAAAGTGCCTTATGTTTTACCTGTATAAATAGTCAGGTGTAGCGTAAATGTTGGTCATTTATGCACTCAATGTTCACATCTTTTTAAAAGCCAATAGACAATGTTGTATTTAGTTTGAATCATTGTATTTAGTTAGAGTTCAAATGTTGAATCTGTTTGGTTCAATAACAATGATATTGTAAAATGTGTCAGTTTTGAAATCGTTGAATCCACTACAAAGCAGCTCTTCAGAGAGCAGCGGCGCCATCATCCAGGTCTATTCCGGTCAAGCTTTGTTCTTTCTCAAAAGTGTCTTTATCACTGTAGACTAAAAAAGATATTTTTATTGTATCTAGCGTTAAAGTGGGTGCATACTTTATGTGGTCAAATTGTTAAAACGCACAATTAGAGATGTACTCAAAGAAACAAACTGTAAATGCCTGGTTTATTGTCGCCTAGTCATGCTTTTTGACTAACGCAGGCAAGTTTTTTTCCGCTTTTTGTTTTGGTGAAGGTTGCTGAGTTTAGCTGTCTTGAGTCAAAAGTGTTGCATGCTTTCAGATAAGCCCCTCACAGGCTTAATAAGCGTTGTTTGAAAGAGTTATTGTGTAAAGCATTTTACATCTAAATGCTTCAATTAGCTTTATTCTATACGTCAAGTGATTTCACGTGAAATAGATTCATCTTTGGCCAGTTCAATAAACTAAGTGTTTATTTGATGTGTGCGGTTGGATTGCCCCTGCCGCTACAATGGGGACTTGCAGTATTTGCATGGCACTAGCAAGGTCATTCATTTAGTCATTTAGCAGATCATGGTCATGGGTCGGGGGTTGCACATCCCCAAAAAAACTGCACATACTCATAAAAATGTTTAAGATTAATGCATTGTATACCAGTCTGGTTTTTTTCTGTCAGCTGGCTGTGTCCTCCCACCATTAATCATAAAAAGCAATGGGACACTTAGCAAAGTTTAGAATTGTAGTAGTTACACTGTTCATTTCAACAATCTGATGTGTTATTTCAGTGGGTAAATGTGAGTTCTTCAATGCCGGTGGCAGTGTGAAGGACAGAATCAGTCTGCGCATGATCGAGGATGCCGAGCGAGATGGTTTACTCAAACCTGGAGACACCATCATAGAGCCCACCTCAGGAAACACAGGTGTGTGTGTATGTGCACAATGAGATGTGTTTATTCGCTGTCATTTAATATCGAAAGTTTCTATTGATTGCATTTAATGCTGTGCTGTGCTAAAATGCCACTACTTCATTTTGTTTTTATAATTTAGATTAAAATACTGAAAGACCAGTTAAGCCACTTCTCACCCCTCCAGTCTGGCAGCAACAATAATTTATAGTAACATTTAGTTTCCACATAAATTGTACAAATCAGTTGTGTAAGGGTTAGGGGTTTAATAATGTAATCAAATGTGTATGAAAGCAATGGAAATGTATTGGATGTCCTCACTAAAACACTAAAACAAACTTGTGTGTGTGCTCAGGTATTGGACTTGCCCTGGCAGCGGCAGTCAAAGGCTATCGTTGCATCATTGTCATGCCTGAAAAAATGAGTATGGAAAAGGTGAGTTCATGAATACTTTCATGGAAAGTAATGATTTTGTTAATATTTGATGTGTGTGTTCTATACATGCTCATTTATTTGTATGTTTTCTAATGCTACCAGGTGGATGTGCTCCGTGCTCTTGGTGCCGAGATTGTTCGAACCCCTACCTCAGCCCGCTTTGATTCGCCCGAGTCTCATGTGGGTGTGGCTTGGCGTTTGAAGAACGAGATTGCAAACTCTCACATTCTGGACCAGTACCGCAATCCCAGCAACCCCCTGGCTCACTATGACACCACTGCAGAGGAGATTTTGGAGCAGTGTGATGGTAACAACAATATCTGGGTCAGTTGCTTTCTCCTGATCGCTCCAATCACATGTTGATGCAGTGTTTTATGTTTGCCTTCTGTAGGTAAAATAGACATGCTGGTGGCTGGAGCTGGCACCGGTGGCACAATCACTGGCATCGCCCGGAAGCTGAAGGAGAAATGCCCTAATATCAAGGTGATTCACTTTCATGAATTCTACAGACACATGTATTGTCTTGAGGGTAAATAATGTCACACTGAAGTCTATGTGAAGTATTCTAAAATATTAACATTTCTTAAAAAAACATAATCTTACAAAGAAATAGAGAGTTTCCTGTTTGCCAGTTTATTTATTTAATATTTTGGCCTTTTTATGATATTGAAAGGTACCCGACGATCCATAGACTGTGTAGCAAGTTGGTTAGCAGCAGGACTTGCCTGTGGTTGCACTTTCACCTTCCCTTGAATGAACTAAACGGCATTTCAGAGACAATAGAAGGAATTTCCTCTAAGCTGACTAGATTTTTCTGTCCCGCACACGTTTTAGCTTGGATACTTCTCATCATTACTCATAAGAAATCCACTTGCTTTCGTACACCTGGATTCTGTAACAATTGTTTGTGTTTTTGTCCCTCAGATTGTTGGTGTGGATCCTGAAGGCTCCATCCTTGCTGAACCAGAAGAACTTAATAAGACTGATAAAACTCAGTATGAGGTGGAGGGCATTGGATATGACTTCATTCCCACGGTTTTGGACAGATCTGTAAGTCTGTATAGACACAACAGTCCTTGATGCAGTGCGTTTTAATATTTTACAAAAATGTCAAACTGAAACTATAAAAGCTTCAAATATATTCAATCTTGACTTTGCTCGTTCTCAGGTGGTTGATAGTTGGTACAAGTCCGTAGACGAAGAGTCTTTCGCCATGTCTCGTATGCTTATCAGAGATGAAGGTCTTCTGTGCGGTATGTGACTGCTGGTATATCTCTCACGCTTTATGTGTGTGATATTGTGTGTGGCTAAACAATTTTTCTTTCGTTTAATTTTAGGTGGAAGTTCAGGCACGGCCATGTCTGCAGCAGTGCATCTAGCTAAAGAGCTGAAGGAAGGCCAGCGCTGTGTGGTGATCCTCCCAGACTCCATACGCAACTACATGTGCGTTTCAGTACTCCCAGCAGTCTAAGGCTGTGTTCAGACTTGACTTTTTTTTTTGACAAGAAAAAGTTGACAGGTGCTTTTTTTAGTAAAAAAAAAACAACGCTGGCAGCGTTTGGTTACAAATAGCAGCCGAACGCCATGACTTCAGGGGCAGCGTCTGTGCATGAAGGCACCCCAGAGATGCAGATAGGCAGCGTAATGGAAGTCTATTTGAATTATAAACAGAGAGCATCTTCGCAATAAATAATCACATATTTAAAAACTACAATACTAATTTCTCGCTAGAAATGCAATCAGAAGTTGTTGAAAGTGAAAATTAAACTTGCATTTATACAAAACCGCTCCAACGGCGTTTTGGCCACCATTTTATTTTTTCGAGCTTGAGCCTTCTTGACCAATCACGTTCCTCACATGTTGTTATGGAAACGACAGGTCTCTGTCATTGGTTAGCTGTGAAAAAGGAGCTTGACGTAGGGCGTTTTTTTCCAGAAAAGTTGAACTTTTTTCAACCTCAAAAGACGCTCTGAGCTGCAGGAAAAGATGCCGGCACTGGTGTTTAAAAAAGCGCTCAGGACGTTTTTGGAAAACACTGTTTACTCCATAGGATTATAATGTAGAACAGACGCTAGCAGCTTCAAAAATGAAGTCAAGTATGAACACGGCCTAATGTACTTAGCTTAGCTAGTGTGATTGTGTGTGTGTGTGTTGTGATTTTCTGGTGGATTAAACCATAACAATGCTAATTTGTTGTTATAGACTTAAACATACACAGCCGGAATGTTCAGAATTGCATACTTCATGATTTGTGACGCTACTTTTGAAGCTTCTCTACACTACATTTGGCGTCTTGCTATTTTTAAAGTGGTTAAACTAGTTGGGTCATCTTTTCGAAAAGCACTACAAACTACTAAGTTATTGATAAGTGTAATATTTCTATAAATATATAATGGTCAGATTATTTTTTTATAATCGGAGCAATATTTTTCTGATGAATATTTCAGCACGAACCACATGATTTATATGTTAAAAATTTGGGGACAGCTGCATTTTAAGCAGATATTTTAATATAAAGACCAGAGTTCTAAAATACACTAGAAAATCCTTTTTTTAACTGTTTGGTGACATTCTGCAGTCTGTGATTGTTTTTAGTTAACAATAATTAAAAATCTATCATTTTTAATGGGATTTTCACTTTTAAAGCCAACATTCAACTCTAAAGTCAACCAAAGTTTTTAGTAATGATGATACATAAGTAGAGCTATGTGAGCCGGTGTGATTTTGCAGGAACTGCAACTTTAATCATGAATCAAAGAAATTGACTATAAAAAGTTATACTTAATATTCCCTGTTTTGAATGTCATATCTATACAGTGTCATGTACGAATTATGGCATGAATGATGAATTACATTTGTCTAAACGTGAGAAGTGTACAACAAGAGCCTATTGTGTAGTGTAGTCTGTTAGTCTGTATCAGATGCTGTGTTGAATAATGTGCAATATATACTGTATATACGTATAAATGGGTGTGTAACAATCCCCTTAGACTTGCCTCTAAATGCTTTGTTTGTCCCCAGGTCTAAATTTCTCAGTGACAAATGGATGTGTGAAAAGGGCTTTCTAAGAGAGGAAGATCTTGTCGTCAATAAGTCATGGTGAGCACATACAGCAACATATACTTGTTCACGGAAGCAGGCTTGCTATTTACAAGCAAATGTAGTTTACACGTGTCAATGATTACTGTAAACCGCTACAGTAAAGTTTCTAAATGTAGAGGCATGCATGCCCACTCTCCTAAATTACTGTATGTGTAGGTGGTGTGAGTGTGAAATGTTTTGAATGATGTGTCTTAAACTTGTTAAGACTTGTACGAATATTTGGAAAGGCTTCTAAAGCAAAGCATTTGGCGGATTCCCATCTGGACAGGTTTGTGTGAAGGTTATGGTTTAGGAAATATGATTTTGTTTTTATTTAAAAAACTGTTTTTATAAAAAAGTATTTTACGGTCTTCTCCCCACCCCACTCTCTCTGTAGGTGGTGGAACCTGACGCTCCAGGAACTTCGGCTCTCCGCCCCTCTGACTGTCCTCCCTTCAGTGTCTATTAAGAAGACCATTCAGATTCTGAAAGTAAAAGCTTTCGACCAAGCGCCTGTGGTGGATGAGGCTGGGTAGGTTATTTGTCCACAAACCAGTTGCTCCAGAAGTTGATTAGTTTGCAGTGGTATCGCTTGAATTAATTTGAATAGTTTTGTTTATTTGTTGCTACAAATAGGTGTTTCAAAAGAATGAGGTGTTTTTCTACCAAACGTTTATATATTCTACCAAACTTGATATATGCATTGGGCTAGAAATATCAAAACGATATAACAGATGGTAAGTGAAGTAAGGTGTGGCTCAGTCTGGTGTCTGGTTTTCACTCTGTAGGCAGATTCTGGGTATGGTCACGTTGGGAAACATGCTCTCATCTGTTCTGGCTGGGAAGGTCAGACCATCTGATCCTATCAGTAGAGTTCTCTACAAACAATTTAAACAGGTGAACACGCACACACGCACCGAGGAAAACCTTATCAAAACTTTCCCCACTCTGGCTCTTAATAAAGATTGGAGCTGCATAGATACAGTAAATGCATTTATCATATTCTTGACTCCACTGAGGCTTGTGAAAAGCAGCAAATACTCGTTAATAGTAGTTATATAATGGATGTCAGGTGATTAAATATCATTCATTAACATTGTATTGACCTTTATACTGTGGTAACACGGGTAATCAAATCCCTTAATAGTCAGCTTCTCGCTCTCTCTTCTTAGGTGCGTCTAACTGATAACCTGGGCAAACTCTCTCGCATTCTTGAGACGGACCATTTCGCCCTTGTTGTTCATGAACAGATCCAGTGTAAGTAAAGTTACTTGAACCTCTCCTCCGCAACAGTTATCGCTCAACGGTGTGCTTCCTTTTAATCAATCTTTTTCGCCTTGATACAGCCTCTGCATTTCTTGCATGTGTTTTGAATTTATTGGAATTCATGCCTTTCGCTGTCCTTGATATTCTTTTCCAGGTGTCATTTTGGCCCTGTGTGTTAATAGTACCACCCAGAGTTTGTGTATTCTGGATGATAAAAAGTTTAAAATAGATTGTGCTATCTGTGTTATCCATAATTATCTGTAATAGTATGAAGCTGCTATTTATAAATAGACACAGATGTGTTTTAACAGGATTGTGGACAGCAATTTGAAACTTGAAATGCAAATAATGAAGTGCAGAATAGTCTTGACTTTTAAAGAGAAGACGCATACTATATAAGTTACAGGTTATGGTTTGGACTTTATTTGGGATCTGAAGAAAATGGAGAGTTCAGTACCAATCATTGAAACAATATAAAAGATGGTCTAGTAAGTATTATATTAAAAAGCAAGATCATAAGTTGTATTCATAAATACACAGAAGTCTTTCTGCACAACATTTCTGGAACAATAGTTTCATTCATTCATCAGTTCCAGCACTAAGCCCTGACACAGGACTCTTTGTTTTCTTGGGCTTTAGATCATTGTCCTTTTTCTGACAGAAAAACTTTCTTTACCTGTTCAGGGCCATTATACACCCCCTGACATCCTCTGCCAAGTGCTGTTACTCCACACTGAACTTTGCCTTTGCTACATAATCTTGCCAAATATCACATAATGAGCAAAATTGAGCTTTATATCTGTGTTGTTGCCAGCTTCTGCATATTATAAAGTTATGCTTTCATTTTTTTTTTCAATCTTAATTGTGCTTGTATTTTCTAATTGCTCAACATTGCCAATGACTTGCAAAATATGCTAACACTTTACAATTCAATTTCATTTATTTTACATGAATTATGAGTGAAAAATCATTTTAAAGCATATGATCTTTATTCAATCTTAATTTAATAATTACAAATTACATATATATAAAACATATAATTTGGACACAAACAACATTCATGAATGAACAAATTAATACTGTAATTGTTAGTGATACCTAATGCATTAAATAATGCTAACAAATTGAACTCTTATGGTAAAGTGTTACCAAATAAAGTGCAGTAAAATGCATGGCATGTTGTCATTGCAGTGGGTGGTGTCAGCAGTCTGAATTGCAGTGCCTGTCTTGCAGACATGACCGATGGATCTTCTACAATGAGGCAGATGGTTTTTGGGGTTGTCACAGCCATTGATCTGCTGAATTTTGTGGCTATTCGTGAGAGGAGGGAACGCTCGATGTCTGAATGTTCCCTGTCTGAAGACCAGTGAAGGACCAAAACGCACACATCTGATGTGTAGGGGTTTCTTTTTGCAATAATGTGAGAACGGAATGATAAAATGCTGCTTGTTTTACACACTATTTCTGCAAGTGGCATGCTCGGTTTTATTAAGAATTATGCCTTTTAGTAAGAGCTTATCAATACAGTTTTACGTGTCATCCGGCATTTCTTTTGCCTCTCTCGGTTGGTTTCATTCTTGTGAGTTTACATTTTAGTTTAGCTGGTATATCTTTTGTTAAGGAGTTGGCATAATGAAGTAATCTAAAGTCAAAGAACAACCATTTTGTGATGAGTAAACTTTGACTGTGTATGCTATAAATGTAATGTATTTCCTTCTTTAAACAACTCTGCATGTGGTATAGCCCTGGGTTTAGTAGAACCTAGTTTTATGATTCTATCCTGTCTAGTCTGGGGCTACATTGCCATCTAGTGACTTCAGTAGTTTACAACAGCAATATTTCTTTGCCTGTACCAATCATGTTCTGATTCTTCTTGGCACATTTACTATAGGTCTGTAGTATATTAGGAGGTTTGCAGTCATGATTATTGGTAATTGACAGAAAATATAACAATAGTTTGACCAACCAAACGTATATTCTAATGTATATAAGACTTCAAGAATACAACGGGGTGTAAATAACAAAGTGCTTTTGGACCTGTCACAGTCCAGATATTACAACAGACCATTCTGTGTTAGACAGAAATCGTTTCTTTTCTTTTTTTGTATTCTTATTCTTGTAAGTCAAACTTGTGAAGAGAATATGTGTTAAGGAGTAAGTGAAAAATGATTGTGTTTAGGAGTTATTTGTGAATTATTGAATGTGAGGATACTCTTATGTGCATGCTGCTGGATGTCTCCGATTCAGAATGTCCGTCTCTTCTGTTATGTCAGTTGATTTGGTTTTCTTAAATTTATTGCTGTAATAATTCCTAGATACAAATAAACTAAGGCTTTATTTCCTGAGTGGTTGTGTTTGTCTTTTTTGCCACTGGAGTCCAGTAGAGAGCAAAGCTTTAATCTTTGAGTCAAAGAATTGACACACATGCTGGATTGCATATGGATTTTCTTATATAACAAAGTTTTAGTGAAGCTTTAATGAAGGGTTCATTTTGAATATCATTATTTCTTATTGTACAGGTCATTGCTTAATAAAAATTTGTGTTGACTTAAAAAATGTAAGAATGTTCTTAAAATAACTTTCTTATAAAGATGTTTTGGTACCATGTCACATTTGATTTTTTTCCCTAAAATTAAACCATTAATCCTAAATGGTTCAATTTAGATTTTAGAGATTTGTTTTGCATACAGTTTTGTTAGTGGTATCTTAAATTGCTAGGAAAGAACATTTGTGATCAATGGACCCCGAAACAGTTTTTACTACACAATTGAACAAAAACTCTACACCATGTGCTCTGAAGCTTTACAGAAATAAAAATGCATTATTTACGCACTGTCCTGTCATTCCAAACTAACTGTATGACTTATTTTTCCACCCAACCACAATACATTTTATTTTAAAGAACATTGGTAACAATATTGACCCTCTCTGATACAAAACTGCTGAGACATTTCTCAACATATTTTTTTCTTGTGTTTCACAGAAGAATCATAAACCAGTTTTGAATGACACAAGGATAAATTACTTTGCCAGAATTTTTATTTTTGCGGTAATATCTCTTTATGTTTCAAGTCGTGCTTAGTTTGATGGGGTAGTGTTGTATTAGTCTAACATGAAAAAAAACAGGCCAGTGGTATTGACCAAGTTCTGTAACGTAAAATGTGTTCTGTATCGACTGAAAACATTGTCACAAAAAAGACACTGGCGTGAGATGTGCAAGTATGCATGAGTGCACGTCGAAGCTGTTTTGGAAACTTTTCATCTTCTAGTCGAGTTCCTCATCCCATTTCCACTGACCATCAATAACGTCATTAGTTCTTCCTTTGAAGCTTCCTGGCACTGTGCCTCTCCATGTTATGGGAAATCTGGCTTTGTTGTCATACTGGAACCTTCCCCACTCAGCCTGAATTGTAAACATGTAAACATTAGCTATAGCTGAAATTGAAGTAATTTTGTCAGGTTTTTTGATCAGGTTCCAAAAAAAACATTGTAAATGTAATTTTAAACTAATTTTCAGATTTGTCATAAACCATACAATAAATCCTGAATAATTGTAGGCCTATTGCCTATTACTATTGTTTTTTTCAGTTAGTCTGATGTTATTGGTGATTTATCAAAAGACCTGCTAAAAATGTTAAACTCTTAATAATGCTCATCTTTCCTCTTTTTCCTTTCCTTTTTTCCATCCTTTTTTTAAAATATATGGACAACTTCCATGGCATCTGTTCAATTAAGTGTTAATCAATGTCCTCATGTGAAACTAAACAAATAAAAATGTTGAAAAAAGTGTTTATAATGCAAACAGCTATGTTATATGTGTTTTTCAAACACTCTTTAATATAATAATTATTGACTTTTGAACATGATAACAATAGAAACCATTACAGGAAGTGTAATGGATTTAATGGTTATAATGGGAATTTTATTGGTTTTAATGTAAACTATAAAAGTCTTTGTAGGTCTCTACTTGTAAAATGTTGTCTCCTGGGATGTTACAGATGGTAACCAATAAAGCACCATTAAAATCTACTGGGAAAGAGCCCAAACCCCACTGCATAAAATAACATGCTAATGACTTTGATGGTTTTTGTAATAGAAAGTATTCGAATTTGTAGTGTTTTTTTGTTTGCCAGCAGGTAGGCCTGAAGGTTAGGTTTCGCACTTTATTTCTTTTTTACTAAAAGCTTTTTTTAATCTTTAAAATTGAAGGTGTTGTACATACAGGTTTAAACAGGCAGACATTAAAGGCAAAATGAATGAAAAATCACAGGCAATTTAATTCAGCTTTGACCTTATGGATTAAATGTGTCAAAGTGTTACGTCTTTTTTGTATCGGTGTCATGCATCATTACAATTTTATAAACATTTCATTAATTCACTGACCTAATGTTCTGTACCAGGCATACAATACTTTATCAGCCCACACAACGTGGTTTAATAAGGCAGAAAGTCTCACTGACAACTCGAGGAGATTCCTTGAAAATGACTCTCACAGACGGTACCAGCGTTCCCTGCCATTAAACTGCATCATTACACTGATTATATGCGCTGTGAAGAGCTCACGCAGGTTCCTCAGAACTACTCACGTAGGCTCCTGCGTCATTGCCCATCTATGAGCAAAATCATCTGAAGAAAAATTATATTGAGATCATTATCCAGAGCCACACAAGTCAAGCTGACACACTCCTTTGTTAAATCAATTGCTCTGACGTACTGACTCCATTCTTCTCGTAGGTCTTCTTTTCTCATGTCTCCTTAATATTTTGGATATAAATATTATTAAATATGTGAATCATACAATTTCAAATCATACAATATAACATTTCATAATTAACTTCCAAAATGTAAAATGGGTCATTTATAATTTTGAGTTCTTTAGTGTTTGTTTTTTTGAATGTTTCAACAAACTTTATTCTGAAAAAATATTTTTTATAATTAGTTATCATTTTAGATCAATATCTCTTTCCATCTTAGAAAAATATCTCAAAGTTATATTTGTTTAAGAATGCACTAACAAATTCGTTATGTGGTTGATGTTAGTCATTGGCCAAAGAACACCTGGATCAAATGACATTGCCAACGATTCATCAACAATTGTGAGGTAAATTCTTGATCAAATTATCAGTTTGCTAAAAGAAAAGTAAAAAAAAAGCATTTTCTCAGCAATACAGGGAAACTTAGAAGCCAGACTTTCCTGAATTTGAAACACTTGTGGCTCTCTCTTTAAACACAAAAATTGTAACGCCACACTTGTATAACGGGTTTTAGACTGCCAAGTACATGCAATGGTTGTTCAGGAACAGACTGTGGTCAACCTAACCCATTAGGTTTTTTTAGACTGGATGGTTTGGGGAATGTGTGTATGCCTCCAAGAAGACATCAAACTTTATTTTGTTTGCCGATGTCCTTTTCCAGTCTGTTGCTTTTTGTCATTTTTGGCAGTGGCATCATGACAAATTATGGAGGACTAAACCTGCAAAAATTATAAATAAATGAATGTATAAATAAATAAATATATAAACGAATAAATGTAATAATATGAAAATAAATACAGGAATGAATGGTTTGATAAAACAAAATAATTCGTTTTAGCTATTATTGATCTTAGCTTTAACTTTTCTTTTCATTTTTTAAATTGATTTATTATTTTTTGTGTCCATTTTTAATTATTTTTAATTATTATTTTTTATTTTTAGATTATTTTATTTATCCTTTCCTTTTATTTTTACATTTATTTATTTATACGTTTATTTATTTTTATATTTATTTATTATCGCATGTATTTATTTCCACTTTTATTTATTTATTCTTGTATTTATTCTTACTTTTCTGTGTCTTGTATGATAATTAGATGGGTTGGTCTTGCCTACTATTGGTTCAGCGTAGATTGAAGCGTTTGATAGATTACTCTTGACTTGTTTTGGACTAACGTCACGTCACTCACTGATCGTTTGCTTCGTGTATAACGTTTATGGCGTGCGCACAATTAGCTAGAGAGTTACAGCATTTAGCCAATGAAGTCGATAACCATGCATCAAATGACTATGTGTCATTCAGATTAGATGCACTTATTGAGGATTTATTACAGATTGACGGAGAGATAAATGACAAAATTCTTCAAAATCTGTGCGAGTCAGGGGGTGCTAAGGTGGTGACCAAGTTCCGGTTACAGGTCCTCTGCCAAAGAGGTGCATGAACGACCTCAGCAGATTCGTCGATTCTGAAAGCACAAGACGACTTGATATTAAGATGTCTAATAAACACAGACTTTCTTGTTACATGATTTTGACATTCTTGTTAAGATTGCAAATTATTGGTATGATCGCCCGTAACGGCTGAAGCGAGGTGAAAAAATAAATAAAGCGATTTGACACGGGATTCGTACCCATACAATAAAGTGAGGCAGCGTGTCACTACGGTAACAAGCACACTAAGCTATTTCGCAATGCTAGCTGCTGCGGATCTTTGCAATAATATCAAGATGTCACACAACAATATGCAGCTGGATGAATCAAGGGAATATGCCCGTTTTAACTTGTGACCTCTGTGTTATTTATCTCTTATGGAATGTAGTTTACGAGTACCGTTTAGTAACCACGTCTTTTTAGAAGGAATGGTTTCCATTTGATGGCCCCTGTAGTGAAAGAACGATGCTCATTACTACCGTGTTAACTTGTGACTTAAGTTCACTATGTCTCAATTCATTTACATGATGTTACATTAAATCTTTGCGCTTTTTCTAACCGAAAGGCTGCTTATAACTATCACTTTGACAAAGCGTTAGCTTGCGGCTTCGGTTTACAAGCTCATCTGTGTAGTTAAACCTTATTACATTTTGTGCTTTATGATTTTCACCAGTTGAACTGTAACGCCACCATAGCATAGCACCCTCTGACTCGCACAGACTTTGAATGTGCTGCAAAGAGGCTAACAACCGAGGGAGAACTTTTGTCATTTATCTCGCCGTCAATCTGTAATAAATCATCAATAAATGCATCTAATCTGAATGACACACAGTCATTTGATGCATGGTTATCGACTTCATTGGCTAAATGCTGTAACTCTCTAGCTAATTGTGCGCCCGACATAGTTACTTAACGTTATACACGAAGCAAACGATCAGTGAGTGACGTGACGTTAGTCCAAAACAAGTCAAGAGTAATAGATCAAACGCTTCAATCTACGCTGAACCAATAGTAGGCAAGACCAACCCATCTAATTATCATACAAGACACAGAAAAGTAAGAATAAATACAAGAATAAATAAATAAAAGTGGAAATAAATACATGCGATAATAAAAAAATAAATAAACGTATAAATAAATAAATGTAAAAATAAAAGGAAAAGATAAATAAAATAATCTAAAAATAAAAAATAATAATAATTAAAAATAATTAAAAATGGACACAAAAAATAATAAATCAATTTAAAAAATGAAAAGAAAAGTTAAAGCTAAGATCAATAATAGCTAAAACGAATTATTTTGTTTTATCAAACCATTCATTCCTGTATTTATTTTCATATTATTACATTTATTCGTTAGATACTATTTCGGATAGAAATAAAATATAACAAACTAACAACATATGAACACATATAACAATATAAGTCTTTTTTGTCTCTTTTAGAGCGTTTAAAAGCCCTGTTCTGAACATGTTGAAAAACAACATAGATGAGAAACCAAGAGTAGCAGAGAGAAAATGAGCTGGTCTTGTTAAACTGTAGCGAGGAACATAAGATAGTTGTTATCTTTTCACAAGCAAACACACAAATGCACAGGCACACACGACTTTGGTGGCGACTTTCTATTGATTCCTATTTTTTTATGGGCAAATGATATTATCTATCCACAAACCCCACCCCAACTCATTAACCTAACTCTCCACAATCCATTTAAAATTTTATATTAATACATTTGTATTTATATAAATATACATTTACAGGCAGAGGAACACAGATCCCCCTGCATCCACATTCTCCTGCTGGGAAGAGCTGTGCTTAATGAAGTCTTTTAGATGCACTCAGCCCCCCAGAAAGAGGGAGAGAGAGAGAGAGAGAGAGAGAGAGAGAGAGAGAGAGAGCGAGAGAGCCCACAGGAGCGGCTGGACACCACACAATACAGGGCTTTGAGAGAACCTCGATTTGATTCTGAAAAGCAGAAGGTGGCGGCTGTGCCTACGCTTGAAAATTGTCATGAGGAAGTTACTGGGTTGGTTGGCGGTTGAATAAACGCACAGTGGATTAAAGAAAACAGCCTTGGCCTCTTTTGCGTCATTCCTCTAAATGCCATAATAAATCACGGAAATGACATTCCATTAGCCCACTTCTGGTTTCTGCCCTTTCTTACCTCCTCTCAGACCTCACCTGCATCCACAAATGACAAGGTATACAATATTATCTCACGAGGATATAAGAAAAGAATGTTAAACATAGCAGAAATCCGAACCTAAATAAAAAGGATAACAGAGGAAAGAATAAAAGAGGTTGTTATAGTCAATCAGTGACTAGTCATAGCAAGTGCTGGCAGAGAAACGTGCTTGACTTTTTACTTTTAAGATCTAAAACTGAAGATAATCTGATAATAAATTAAATTAGCATGCAGGATATATACAGGATACAGTCAGCCTCTTTATTATGTATATTTTGTTTTATAATTTTCACCTATTAAAAGCTTAATGGGTAATTTTTGAAGTTAACATAACACTTTAATTTGGTTCAGCAGTATATACAAATATATATATATGTGCGTGTCCCCTTTAAGAAGTTTCTCAATGTTGAAATTTGGTTTATGTGCACTTGGTAATAACGTGGGTTTCTGCCATCATGTTTGATTATAATTTGTTGATTGGGTGAGTAATTGCTTAGACCCACCTATGTAGGTGAGGGTAATGTTATTTGTCAATTAACATGTCGGTGAAGGGGTAACGAGAAGCGAGCTTGAGATCGGGTCGCTGAGGAACTCGTTCGGGGTAAAAGTCTAACTTTTATATATATTTATATATTTACATATACATTTTATTTTCTTTGAAAGTGTCTTTGGTATGTTTAAGTGTCAAGGTTGACGCAGACTTTGTGTTAACTACTCGTGTATTAAAGTCCCAGTGAAATTAAAAATGACAATTCTTATTTTTTCATGAAATATTGCAGCGTTTATATTACTATAAACAGCTTATCAATGGGTCATTTTCTTTTTAAAATTCATGTACCCTCATAATCTTCAGTTAAAATCTGAAAATGCACTTCCGCCCTGAAATGACTATCCATCTCAAATGACGTAAACTATACGGCTTGGCCGGAGCATCCGTTAACTCCTTCCCTTAAACTGTCAGTCTGCTGCCAGTTTCATTTAAATATCAATGCAACAGCTGTTTTTATTTAAAACAGTTTAAATAGTTAACCACTGTCTATACACAGTGTAGGTATACAGACTATACAGCCGAGATGCAGAGACGAGTCTGCTAATGTCTTACCTCAGAACATTCAATATACTTTTGTGATTAACATGTTTTGCTAAGCAGCAAAAATGTAACTATTTATTTATTACAATATTGATGTGGACAGAAGAATTTTGACTGGATTTGGAAGTTGTTTGCTGCTTGTAAATTAAAACTCTTTGTGTGATCCTGCTGTCTGCCTGTAGGTTCTGCTGTGCCTAACACCTCACAATACGAACCGACCACCTAAGAACACAGCAGACAGCAGCACATCTCCAGCACTTCGTCGCGAGCCTCAACAACCCTCCTGGAGTGGGAGACAATGATAAGTAGGCTATAACTTGAGCAGATGGACTTTCATTATCAGACCAGAAAGTCCCTTTCAGAAGTGCTTTCCTTTCCTTTTCTCAAGCTTTTCAGGCTCTCTCCCCAACTTCTTATTATCTTCTTTGCCTCCTGTTCCAGAGGGTTGCATCCCAGATTGCTTGCTTCCATGTGATCCTGCTAAACCTGCCATAAACCTTGAGAGCACTGGCCCAGCTTTTAGTCTTTGGGGTAAGCTGACCAGGATGATTTCTATGGAATGTATTGAATTTGCTGCATCCTCTCCTCAGTAAGATCTGGAGATGGGACTGACAGAGCCTGTTTTCGTGCTAGGTTCTTCAGAGACAGTATTCTCATTTTAATACTCACTGTATCAATATTCTGGATTCTGTTGCTCCTTTTAAAACTAAGAAACTGTAACTTCATGTGACACCATGGCTCAATAATGCCAGTAGAATATCTAGACAGGAGTGGAGGAAGGCTGAAAGAAAGTGGAGGAAGGATAAACTTAGAGTCTCTTATTATATCAAGAGAGACTATGATTAGCTATCAGCGCTTAGTTAAGACAGCTAGGGAAAGTTATTTCTCAAGCCTGATTGCAAAACATGCTCATAACACAAAGATTTTGTTTAACACTATTGATCAGGTTTTAAATCCTTCTATGCTGTTATACCCTGATGTCTCACCTACAATCTGCGAAAACTTTTTGTGTTTTTTTTTGTCAATAAAATCGACTCTATTCGTTCAGGTATTATGCAATCTGATTTAGGTGAGTTTTTCATGGATCCATGCCCATTTGTTTTGGCTAAATTTGAACCTGTCTTCCCCTCTCTTTCTTTCTGAAGTTTTACAAAAAGATGAATCTTTCCTCCTCCTGTTCTTTGGATGCTGTATCTCCACGGTTACTCCGGGAGGTTTTAGGGATGATTGAATCTTTTATCCTAACCATATTAAGTAGTAGCCTATCCCAAGGCATTGTTCCTTTAATTTTTAAATTAAAAGCAGGATGATTTCTATGGAATGTATTGAATTTGCTGCATCCTCTCCTTAGTAAGATCCGGAGATGGGACAGACAGAGCTTGTTTTCGTGCTAGGTTCTTAAGAGACAGTAAACATGAATTTCATTCAAAAGACCGTAAAATATAAAAGGCATACTGAATTGGAAAAAAGGTTTTCTGACCAATGAATGTCTTCAAACCCTAACAATTTTAAAGTATTAACCTGGCAATATCTACATACAGCAGGAGAGAGGCAGCAGTAAGCTTTGGGGAAATTTTGGTCAGAAGCTCGAAACGATCCACGATGGCACCATTGAGTATTGCAATTTTTGACTTTAGGCCTGAATCACACACAACGTTAATCTCGACTCCTTTGTTCATTCAAAAGTTACAGAAGTGGTTTGTGTGTGTGAAAAACTTATTCTGGGATGGATACCATTTTTGCTCCTCTGTGTATCAAATTTTTATATCTGGTTATAAAGTGATTTTGCACTTTAACCAATTGAAATCAGCTGTAAAGAGAGCCTACAAGCTGTATTCCAGATATGGGACATATATAAAACAGTGGTTTTAAAAACTAATAGAACGACTCTGACGACAGGAGCAGTGGATAAACATGTTGATCATTCACAAGCTTCATACCTGGCTATTTGCCTGTGTTCTCCACGATCCATCCTCAGTCTTCATTCTCTTCGTCTACAGATCCAGTCGGCTAGCACCTACAAGAAAACAAGAACTTTTTTACTCGGGCCAAGTTGCAATCTAGAGACTATTATGCATTTCCTTACCTGATTCTTTGGTTGTTTACTTACTTACCTGTAAATAAAGTTACAGTTTGTGGATGCTTTCTGTCTGTTTTCTTCCTTTGTGCTAATACATATCTCATCAATGAAATTTTCTGATTATGTACATTATACACATTTCGTTCAAGGTATAACCTTATCAGCATATGTGTTCCTTGAAATTTAAATGAATGACCAGAGTCATCACCTGAACCTAGGTCTTTCACATAGCCCGGTCACTCGGGTCACCAGGGGGGTGCTCTGGGCGGAGTCTAACAAAATAATGTGTTGGGGTCAAAATGAGGGGGGGTCTGTGGATGGGGGGCGGGTCCGGGGGACCCCTGGAAGGAGTCTGACAGATAGTGAGTTAGGGGGTGAAATGGGGAACTGTTGGTTGGGGGGTTGGGGTGCCCTGGGCGGAGTCTAATAAAATAATGAGTTGGTGGCCCAAGAGGGGGGCTGTGGAAGGGGGGGTGGGGTCCAGGGGACTCTGGGTATTCCTGGGCGGAGTCGAACAAAATAGTGAGTTTGGGAGCAAAATTGGGTCTATGGGCGGGGTCCCCTGAGCATGGTCTAACAAAATAGTAAGTTAAGGGGAAAAATGGGGTGGTCTGTGGATATGGGGGTAGCTTCTGGGGCACCCCAGGGACCCCTGGGTGGAGTTTGATAACTTGTGAGTTAAGGTGTAAAATAGTGGGTCTGTGGGCGGAGGGTGGGTGGTTATCCATCCTCAATCTTCATTCTCTTCATCTTCAGGTCCGGTCAGCCAACACCTACAAGAAAAACAAGAACTCTTTTACTCGGGCCAAGTTGCAATCCGGGGACTATTATGAATTTCCTTAACTGATTCCTTTATTATTTACTTGCTTACCTGTAAATAAAGTTACCATTTGTGGATGTTAACAGTCTGTCGTCTTCCTTTGTGCTAACACATATCTCATCAATTACATTTTCTGCATTTGCACCGAGACAATCAGAGGTGGGACCGCCATATACAGTATAGGTCATGTTATTTTTGCTGTTTAAAGTGTAGCCAGTTTTCAGGATTACACCCTTGTGGGTTTTTGAGTTCTGTTTCTGTTTGTTAAATAAAACCTAGTGTCTGTGTTCTGATCTGCATAAAACCTCACACTGTTTTAAGTTTGGAGATCTCGGAGTACAGACATCACAAACTAAATATGTTTGAACTTCAGCATCACCAGAGTTCAACAGTAGAGTGAAGCTGATATTGCTCTTGAAAGATCCTATAAAGAGAATGCGGAGGATGGTTGATCACTGTCCAACAGGTCTGTGTGTGTGTTGTACTTTGCTATGACTGCTTTATTTCATATTATTAACATTTATAGTATGAAAATCTAAATGTTAAGAATATTTATATACTATATAATAGTTATACAATATTTCTATTAATAAAATATATTAATATTGTTGTCATGCACAGATTGTGTTGGTTAGAAAGTATCACTTTTTCTGGGGGGGTTCTGAAGAAACTGAGTTCATGTTGACAGCATTACACATAATGCATATAACAAAGAATACTTCTGTATGGACCACTACCGTCAAAGATTTAAACAATAGCAATATTTAAGGTTGAGAACTGACGCTATATGCTTGATTTATGATCGAAAATTGGCTGCGTGCGAAAGCTTAGGCAGCTGACTTGTTGCCTCACTGTCTCATCAGGCAAGGACTTCGGAGGCAGCTTTTAGTCATGAAAACAACTCCGAGAAACACATTAGACAGCCTTCAGAGGCAGCGTAACGGAATTCTGTTTGAAATATAAACAGAGGGTGCCTTTGTGATAACTAATCGAATATTTTAAAACTACAATACTACCAACTAATTTCTCGCAAGAAATGCAATCAAAAGTTGTAAAAAGAGAAAATAACTGTATTTGCACAAATACTGTGCTACAGCCACTTTCTTGGCCGCCATTTAATTTTTTTTGAACCCGACCTTTTTTGACCAATCATAGTCCCTGTGCGAGCTCACGCATAGAATTGTGCAACATTGAAGGCAGCAACGGACAAGTATCCCAGAGTGCAGTTTGGACGATGGGGCGGTATGACACATTAGGCGGAACAATGTGTCGCCCCGCCAACGTCAACTTTCATTGGTTCATGATTAGGAACAGTTTATTCGTTTAGACAAGTGTGACGCTTTGGACGGATTGAAACGAGGAAGTAGACAAAAGCGACATTAAACAACAGAAAAAAAAGAACGAACTAGGATAATATATAGAAAGTTCTATTTAGCAAAAACATCAACAATAAAGCATAGTTTGGGTTCCTAGCAAACATTAAAGAAATTTATATGCACGAACACAAACAGTGGTCTGGTTATATCAACAAGCTACCGCAACAAAAGTGATGTAAGAGCAGTGTGTATATATATATATATATATATATATATGTGTGTGTGTGTGTGTGTGTTGTGGTAAAGGCTGTTCTCCATCCAGGAATCTGCATTAGACAGCAACTTCTGCTCCTGTGTCTAGCATATCTTAAGTTTTCGGCTCAATACGTTATGATATACAAACAGAATTGAGATAATCTGTGTCCCGTTTGTGGAGGACAAGGGGCTGCTACGATGAATAACGCTGATATTGCAGGATATGTTGTTCATACTGTACATAGTTAACAGGATTTCAAGATCGTGGGTTCGAATCCCAGGGAACACATCAACTGATTAAAATGATAGCTTGGATAAGCTATGGATTCTGCTTAATGCATAAATGTAAATGTAAAAAATGTAAATGATTAAGGTTTTATAACATATAGTAATAGGCACAGCATACGGTCACAATGTTGTCAATAAATGTAATGTCCTTGCCTTAAATAGGAGTTCACGAGCGAAGACCACGCCACTCTGATATTTGAGAGTAGCATTCGTTTATTGAATGGATGTGGGGATGAGGGGGAAGGGGTAGGATGGTGGAGAGGTCGATCCGAGTGTCCGATGTCATCGGATTAGTGAGACTCAGAGTGGGGGTATTGTCTCTGTTACGTACAACCGAGCAATGAGAACCCCCCGATTCGACCTAGAGAGGAAGAAAAGATGGTTAGTGGATGAAAAGGGGAGGGTTGAGATAACGAGATCAACCTGTCACGGTCCCACCGTCTTGTTTATGAAATTCTAGTCGTGTGGTGGGATCGGGGCAGAGTCCTTAGATTGTATGTGAGAAGACCATGAATTGTTTGTTTATTCCTCTCATGTGTTTTCTCGTGTCTCGTCATTGGCCCCGCTCCTCTCGTTTCCTTGTGATCTTTCCCTGAGTGTTTGATTAACCACACCTGCCCCATGTCGTTAGCCCTCGTTTGTGTTTCCTATATATACCCTCATGTTTCTTTGTCCTGTGCTAGTGGATTGTACTGAGTTCTGTGCATGTGCTACGTTGTGTTTGTTACTGCCCGTGTGTCGAGTTGTTAATTTCGTGTGTGGATTACCCTTATTCCCTTGTGAGTTTTGTGTTCCTACCCTGTAATGTCGTGTTTAATTTTAGACGTTTGGTCGTGTCCTTAGTTTAGTTTCACTGTTCTTGTTTTCATTTTGGCCCCTCGTGGGAAGTCTTTTGTTTAATATATAGTTCTAAGTTCTGTTTTCCCCCATTGTGGGTGTTTTTGTTCTGTTTTTGTTGTTTTAATTAAAGTCTTGTGTTAACCCCTTCACCGCCTGCCTGCATTTGGGTTCTTCCAAACTCGATCCCTGACACAACCGAGCTAAAGGGTAGTGTCGGTATAAGTAAGCTAGGGCGAGAGGTGATTGGATGATGTGGCAGAGAGAGGCGTGGTCTTGCTCCCGAACCTATGTTAAATGATTAACATCCATTAATGTGAAGAAACGTGAACAAAAAACGGGTGTAAAATGTTAAAGAAGGTGATGTTTTCTCCGTCTTTTACGGATGTGTTATTTCCAAACAGGCTGCAAAAACCACGTTCCATTTGTACAGTTTCCAATTGTCATCCACGCACATGGATCTTTACCACATGAGACACTGTGTTTGTAAAATTACAAAACTAGCACAGTTTAATAGATAAAAACA
This sequence comes from Triplophysa rosa, assembly GCF_024868665.1. Taxonomy (NCBI): domain Eukaryota; kingdom Metazoa; phylum Chordata; class Actinopteri; order Cypriniformes; family Nemacheilidae; genus Triplophysa; species Triplophysa rosa. The sequence goes on along the minus strand of NC_079895.1, from coordinate 24,148,561 downwards.
TCATATTTTTCTCTGGTTTAAATGGTGTGGTGCTACTTCGTGTTTGTTGGAGATACGATTAGTCGGTAGTTGTCGCTGATATTTTCTAAAGTAGCTGCGTCCGAAAGCTTGTTGCCTTTCTGCCGTGTCATGCAATGACTTCGGAGGCAGCATTTGTTAAGTAACTAGGCTATGACATATTAAATTCTTGAACATTCTCGAAGGATACATCTATGCTGCATTTAAAAATCATCCTGATGGAGATATCTCAGGAGACAGGAAGTAAAGCAAAGATTGAATTCAGACAAGACTAAGGCCCAATTCTATTTTCTACCCCTTCGCCTACCCCTCGCCCCTTCCCCTTGCCCCTTGAAACAAAGTGGCAAGGGGAAGGGTTACAAATTTTCCGCTAAGAAATAGGACACCACTACTACACTGGTATACGTCATCATACGTCGTTGCTAGCTCCTAATGTTACGTCAGAGGACATGTGCCGATGCACCGGGTATATGACATAAAAATATATTTTCTAATATCGTGCCATCAGTGCTGTCCGCTAGCAAACTTTAACGATTTTTTTTTCAAACGTTACAAGAACATCACCGTAAATACAAACACAAGATTGAATGTAACATACATAAAATGAAAAATTGTCATAAAAATCCTTATTAATGCCAAAAATGACTTACATTTGGGTCTGCTTGCTCGAGTGAGCAGCCATGTTGGAAATTTCTCTTAGCCCTTCGTTTGAAGTGAGGTCCCGAAAAATCTTAATTTGAAGGGCTATCTGGCCCTTACCCCTACCCCTCCAACCAAAAGAGAATAGAGGGTATGCACGTGTCGTCACTTTCCCACGTGAGCACGCCGGAATGCACCTGCTTGAGTGGCAAAACACTGGGTACTGGGTAAAATTAATGGTTACAATATCATTAAACGCAATTCCGCGCAACATTTCCGTGTCTAAGAACACCTGATTCCTTTGTAATTCATAAGGTAGTCGTAACAATCACCGTCGAGTCCAGCTGCTTGTAGTTTCAGGAAATAATTGCGTGTTTTAGTCCCGGTTTTTTGTCCCTCCTATTGAACGCATCCATTTTACCTTAGTTTTACCACTCAAGGGAGCGTGTCCAGGGGTGTTCACGTGGGAAAGTGACGTCAATGCATACCCTCTACTGAGACACTAAAAGCTCTAAAATGCTGCCTTTGGAGGCAGCATTTCAAGGTAGGAAGGCATTAAGGCCCAATTCTACCCCTTACCCCTACACTTTCCCCCTACCCCTCCGTTTGGCGCATTCCGTGAAGGGGTAGGGGTAAGGGGTAGAATTGGGATTGGGCCTTAATGCCTTCCTACCTTGAAATGCTGCCTCCGAAGGCAGCATTTTAGAGCTTTCGGACACCATTGTAATAAAGACATTTTAGACACTCATTGTTTGCATTTGGGCACTTGACGTAAGTAAATTTAAACAGTGATCAGTAGCACGTGTGTGAGTTTGTTACTGTAAGTCCTTACTCTTATTATTGGTAATAATCACATTACTGGTGCACATGTAAAACATACTTATTGCCAATTAAAATGATTGCCAATAAGATTATTGCTACATATTGTGTTAAACTACTCAACCCTAAACCAAGGTACACAGCATATCAGCAGTGTATATAATGTCAATGCAATCTCAAGGCAAAACAGAATTATATTATGAGGTGGCTAATTTTGGCTAATTTGTTTGAATTTGTACGATTTCGTGCCAGTGACGTTAGGTTTAGGGGCGGGGCTTTTGTGTTGCTTTGTTTCTAGTAACCATTTTGTACGATTTACAATTAACGTACGACGAATTCATGCGAATTAGCCACCTCGTACAATAGTTACGAATTCCCTTGAGATCAGGTTGATTATCTTCATTGTTATCTCTGTAATTACTGTGCTAAATAAATACATGTAGATGTTTCGTGTTAACATGTTACACAATATGTCTGCTCACAATTTTTCATTTATTTAACTAAACCTTAAAATCATTAGGGCATGACTTTATTTCTGTTTGTGTCATTGTGTTTTTCCTACCATTACTTTCCTACCCTTACCACAACAGCATGTGTGTAAGCCTCAACCAGAGGATGGCGCCCTTGAAAAGGACTTTAATACTTATGCAAGGAATAATAAATTATTACCCACCTTATTTTATAAACGTTTAGCCACACCATGAGAGATAAAGTTTGTAATTAGGAGCACACATTTTATGTTTCTTAGTCAAAAGAATCTTAGTTTTTCTTTCAAATCTGTGCTCTACTGGTTATCAGACTGAGAAATGAGGTGCGAATGATAAATTGACTTTTAATGAAGCCTTGTGTGGGGTGATTATTTGTAATTAAAGAGAGTGCCATAGCCAACAATGCTTCTTCCACAATGACAGGATCATCTATCATCATTACTAATGTGTATGAATCAACACAAAAGCAGCTTTTCAAAGCTGCTGACGCAAAAGGATAATTGGGAGGTTTTTCTTTTCTGCAGTATCGGTGCTATTCAGAGCAAACAACCACTACGCATTTGCTCCTTAGGGATTTTTAACTTTATAAATATCAGAACTTTTGCCACCCAAGGAAAAAGTTTTGTCTGAACTATTTATGTTAGATTGTGTAGTCTGTTTATAAACACATTTCAGCGGATGTCAGTGTTGAAATGACACTGGGCATAGTTGGATTTCTGATGGTTTGGTGTAGGAAGTATGAGGAGTGCTCTTGCACATTATTACATCATAGATGCCCATAGTGGCACTCCAGGCAGAGCTGTCAGTCAAATGTTGTGGAATAATAAAAACCTGGAGCTCAGCAGCTGAGACCCCATAGAGAATATACTGTGTGTGTATTGTAACACAAAGTCTTTTAAATAAATACGTAGTGCACATAGCGGTTTATCTCTTGTGTAAACATGTTGGACTATGCGTTTGACAGACTGCCAAATTTCCAAGTTAGATGAACGTGATTCTTGAAGTGTGCCGTGACATTTCTCAAGTACTTTCCTTTTTTCCGCTGAGGAAACCATTTGACACTTTACAGGGAAGCACGACTACAATTCCTGTGTCCCAGTGCTGAGTTCTCAGACGCCTGGAGGGGAAAAATGACTTAAGTCTTCACAGTCAGTATTGCTAAATCCTACAAAAATATTGGCATAATCTGTTTTTGAAACGAAACTCTTTTCTTCATAATTAGGACTTTACATATTTGTACATAAACATACAAATCAAACTAAAACACAACATTTGGGTTCTGTGGTCATTTTTTACATGAGACAAATGTCAAGGATTTGTACAATGTTGACATAATGCAAAGCACTGCTAGACATTCACTATGCTAATGCGTCACCGTTTCTCAAACATGACAGGAAAGTTGATCGGAACGTCCCTCATGGAAATTAAACACAGACTGCTGGGTCTCCAGACGTCACCGCAGACCTGCTGTGGGACAGTCAACACATAATTCTCTGTCTCTGCATCTGTCAACGTCAAAGATGTTGAGCAATCAACATCGGCTACACTTTATTGTAGCATAGTTTCATATAAAATGTTTATTGTGGAAAAACCTCCTTTGCGTTGTGAGGACTTCTAAATGTGCTGAATTATTGGACACACATTGCTCGATTATAAAGTCCACTGATTTTTTAGTCCTGCACACTCTGTACCATGTGAATATGCATTTAAAGCTGCAGTCCATAACTTTTGGCTCTCTATTGCCGTCTCTGTTTGAAATTCTGTAGAATCGCAGGTTACTTGCAGAGTAATTTTCTTTGCATATTTTGTGCTTCCGCACTGCTCCTCTGCATGCATGGCCTACATGTGCCTTGGTGCAAATCTTTTGTCAGGAATCGACATGACAGTGTGCAGCAGAAAAAAACATCTTTGAATCAATCTTCAATCCATTCTGATCTCACAGCATGTCACCACTTCTCAAAAGCCTGTTGGTGTTAACTCATGCTTTAGCATTGGCTCTGTCGCTAAACAGAACTTTCCAGAGTAAAAGCTGCCATCTATGACAACTGTTGTATGAACAAGCTACAAACACTCCACCATCCTGAGCACACAATACACTAGCCGGTTCCTCTTCTTTCTGTTTAGAGGCGTTGTGTAACCACACAAAGACATATGACGTCAAACTAACATTTCCTGCGAAATCCATCCCAACAGCTCAGATTATAAATCTTTATTGTAAGCTTATCATTGTGAATTTGGTAAGGGAAGGGTGTACTTTAATATACTAAATATATTCTAAATAACCTATTTTTAAACAAATAAAAGTTACAAATTGCAGCTTTAAGGAAGTTAAAAAGTGTTAGTATTAGGGCAGGTCCATTATTTTCAGGGTCCTATTTTGCCTACTTTTCAAAGTCTTTATTATGTTATTATGATGTGCTAAACAATTTCGATTTTCAAAAAATGCTTTATACAGTCCATATTTCACTTGTGCTTTACACCGTCATCTCGTTTCTCAGAAAACAGGTTGTTGAGTTGGTTCTATGAAGTCCCTCCTTTCGAAACGCTCTGATTGGTCAAGCTGAGCCAGTGTTTAATAATTGGTCTACCGCTTAAAATGTGTGTTGAGATGTCCCGCCCATTACCCTATCCGTGTACCAGAGGGCAGGGTCAATGTAAATTTTGGGATTCATGATGTCACTTACCCAGGAAAAATGTTGTTGTAGTCCCAATAAGCTGTTCATTGTAGTCTTTAAAAGGTAATTTCTGTAAAAGTGAATGTTTCCTTTCTTAGAACTTTGAGCGCTGCGACTTGGCAGATGTTGTTTTTGCACAAACAGCTATTCTACTCTCTAACCAAATTTAAAGAAGTGAAATTCCATCAGACCTCCCCTTTAAAGATACAAGCACTGCTTTTAACATGCTGACATAATTTTAACTTTGAATGGATGATGTATTGGCCAAAAGTTCAAGTTTTGAACAAAAAGAAGTTTGATAGGTTGTTATAATATTGCAAAATTAACACTAATGGTTTTTGGACACAGTTACAATAATGACATTTAATGTGAAATGTGGCATATTAAATACTTTTTGGGATTTGAAGAGTAAAAAACTAGGTAAAAATGAAAGCAATAAGGGAGCGAAGGAGAGTCTAAAAGGTTCTCACTTGCTCCAGTGCTCTCAGGGTCATCTGTTAGCTGTATGACGCACATTGAGCCCCGGTTAATATTGCACAGGAGGCGCTGGCGTCTGACTGAGCATTCCATTACAGCCCTTTCATGCTGGGTTCACTAAGCAGCTGTGTGCCGATTTAGTCTGCACCTCTCTCTCTCTCTCTCTCTCTCTCTCTCTCTCTCTCTCTCTCTCTCTCTCTCTCCCTCTCTCTCTCTCTCTCTCTCTCTCTCTCTCTCTCTCTCTCTCTCTCTCTCTCTCTCTCTCTCTCTCTCTCTCTCTCTACTCTACTCTACTCGTTCTCTCTGCCCTGAGATCAAAGCTTGGGTCATTTACCAACGTTGCCAAGAGAAGAGACATGATAGACATCAATGAAATGACATATTCACAGAACAGTTTTAATAGGCTTTTAAATCTACATTATTCTAAAAAGTATGAAGACAAACAATACAATGATAATGCATTAGTAATAAAGATAAAGGTGCTGTGTGTAATTTTTTTGGTGTATCTATTGACAGAAATACAATATAATATACATAACTAAATCTTCAGAGGTGTATAAAGACCTTATATAATGAAGCGTTATGTTTTTATTACCTTAGAACGAGCTATTTCTACAGTATGTCCCCTTATCTGGAATTTGCTATGTTGTTTCTACAGTATCGCTAAATGGACAAACTGGTCTACAGAGCGCGTTTCGTAAATGCATTATCTCATTCAGCAAAGAAGTGAAAACGTGATGACATCTTAGCCTTGTGTCAGCCACCATAGTGCTTCGAAAGGGAGGGGTGGAGTGAGCCATTGGTTGCAATTCGCAACCTCACCGCTAGATGGTGCAACATTTCACACAATGGACCTTTAATTGGACCACTGATTTCAGGGACGTAGCCAGAACTTTTTTTTAGAGGTGGCCAGGTAAGACCCAGTGATTTTATTAGGGTGACCAAAAAATCCTTACAGACAGAAATTCTTTAACTTCTACTATAATTTACACCAATTCTTCATTACACATAGTTTGCTAGTCAAAAACATACACAAAGAACGTAAAGTAAACAATTTATTTGCAATGTTTTCATGTGCTAACATTATTTTTAAATAATTCGCTAGCTATTATTTGCAGTAAGTTAGCATTTTTTATAGAAAATCTTATGTATAAACTAAATATGTACGGAAGCCTCCTAACGGAATAAGCTCTTGTTTCACTCGACATTCTTCAATGATTTACACACATGATAATGCTGACATTTACAGTCACTTACCTTTTAAATTAGAGAACATTATGTGATGACATTTAATTTTTGACTGCTCTAACACGAACCGTCCTAGCGCGCCTCCGTGTGTATATATCTGCCTGTGTTGTGCACGTCAAAATGAAATATCTTCTTTTTATTTAATTGGCGGTTGGAAGTAAAATGAGATCACCCATATTGCATGTCATTTATTATTGCATTAAGTAGGCTGTATTGTTTTAAACAGCATTTGTTTATTAATCTACTTTTAAATATGTTATTCATAAAAGGTAGTATTCTATATACCGTTTTTACCGTTATTATGTTAGGTAAAATAAGTTTAAATCAAGAATGTTTTGAAATTCACAACATTTCAACAAGTTTTTCTCACGAATTTAAAGGATGCTATTGGACTGTTGAAGGTAAATGTCATTATTATGCGACTATGCATTACTTTACGGAGAGCTTACGAACTAGCTACGTTCTGCCTTAAGACCAAATGGTGCAACCGAATAACATACAGATTTAGTTACAAGCTAACTAAACTACTAGCTAGTAGTAGTTACTAAGCCTCTAGTGTGGACTTTACGTTCACGTTTAAGAAAGAACTTACGAATGGCTGGTGCAACCCTACCCTGAGCCTTCTGCTCGCGATGAACTTCCATGGTACACAGACAGTACACTGTCACGAAGCGAAGCTGTTAGCAGCTGTTCAGCTAATAGCGCTCAGACTGTTTGCGTCAGTGCATCAGCGTATGACATCATATTAATGCGAGAGTAATGTTCTCGCGTTACTTTCAGTGCATTCGCTAAATGATCTGTGCAGCACTTTGTAAACTCCGACACGCATCTCAAAACTGCTTCACACAACAGAGGTGGCCAGATAGGTGGCCATCCATCATTCAGGGGTAGCCGTGGCCACCCATGGCCACCATGTAGCTACGCCCCTGACTGATTTATCTGGAGTAATAAATGCGTTCTGAATATATTTTGGACGTTGCAAGACTTCCTATTACAATAGTTTTGATATTGTATTATAAATTCATCATCCTAACATTTGAAGGCAACTGTCAAGACCATAAATGTAGATGTCATGTGAACATACTGTATATCTTTCAAGTGAAGCTGTTCTTCTAGGATAAGTGCTATTACATTTTAGTTTAGAAGCCGTCTGTTTCTAGTTGGTGACGCAAAGCTTTACTCAACCTGCAAATAGCATGTTTTTCTCTATAATCACCAGGGGTATAGCGCAGTGGAAAGGTTGTGTAACTAAGGGAATGGCCAAGGTGTTCTAATGACTTCGTTATCATAAAGGTTCTTTAGACCCCTCACTGTTTCACAACTCTGAACTCCAAGTGACTTTTGATTTGCTTTGTAAAATATTACTGCTATAAAACTAGGGCCAATCTAATTGAAAAAGTATTGTAATTTAGAGCTGAAAAGTTCTTTGAAACTAGAAACTTTCTTTATGTCAATACAAGATGCTTGAAATCATATAAGATTGTAAGTGACATATTCTTAAAATATCCTTACCACTTACTAGCCCACATGCACACCTATACACTTTCTCATCTATGTTAAGTTTAACTGCGTGGACAAAAAATAGCACACTAGCTTATAACATTTTAAATGTCTTTGAATGTGTTTGTCTTAAGTTCAGTGTCGTTCGAGCCCAGTCTCATAAATTTCGTATAAATAACACGCGCATTGCATTATCGTGAAATACGTACGCCAAAGTTCAATTTAAATACGCCTATTTTTGCGTGCATATGATACGCCAATTTAGCGCGTGTGCATTAACCGGCAATTTGTCTTATTAACATGTCCCCTAACCCAAACCCTAAACCTAATGTTAGCGTGCGTGCATATTATAACCTCTACCCTAACCCAAACCCTAAACTTAACAGTATTATTTTCATTATTTCAGTGTTTCCTCTTCATGTACGTTTCAAAATGGCTGCTCTCCAGCGAGGTGCATGCAATTGATACATTGGCATATCATATGCACGCAAAATCGAACTTTGGCATACGTATTTCATGATAATGCAAGAGCGTGTTATTTATACGAAATTCATGAGACCGGGTTGGTCGTTCCCAAACAAGTGCTGAAAGCTGCTAGTGTCACAGAGCTGGCCCTAAATGACCTCTGACAGATTCAACACGTCTCTCTCTCCTACCTATCTCAGCTTACAATCCTGGCCACACCATGTCCCAGACGGGAAAGGGAGAGATATGTGGTACCAAGATACTTCGGATTATCTGCCATGCACACGACTATTGCACTCGGCATCTCATCATATATACCCGGACCTCTCTAGAGACACGTGTTCATTAATAAACAGACATTCTCATAAATACAGTAGTGGATGAAATATTTGCTTTTATTGCTCCCTTGGAATAAAATGGACAACACTAATCTTGTAAGGTATAAAATGATGTGGCGAAAAGGCAAACCAATGTATCAGGTTGTGTTTATTTTGAATGTACAAAAAATGCATAGAAAAACAAAAAGCATTTTTTTATTAAAGTGCCATTTAATTAATATTACAGTAGGCCTAATATAATTTAGGTATCAATATTTATTGAGCCTCTTAGTTATTGTACGTGTGTAATTTTTTTTCAAAGCTGAGCTTCAGTTTATACTCCAAACACACCAATGCAACATGTATACATTTTTAATGCATCAAAGATGTCAGTTGTCTAAAGTTGGACAACACTTTTGGCCACTACTGTATATTGTATATACACTATACATTGTTTTTGCATACGAAAACATTCCACATGAATTAAAATTAAAATACTTTACTACACAATACACATATAAGTTGTATTACGATAATTTCAGCTTTAGAGTCAGGAGAAAGCATCCAACTGCCCGACATAAATATAATGTACCTTAATATTGCTTATTTAATTTTTTATGTATTTTTGGAGTGTTGTTGTTTTGGCTGTCAATTAATTTCACATCAGATTTAATGTCAAGACTGAAGGTGACTAAAGGTGCTGTTGAACTGAATTAAATAAACTGACAGTGAACTGTTCTTGTTTGTTATTGCTCCGGGCCCACATCCTAAGATTAACATGCAATCATTTCAGAGTAAACTTAAAGGCGGATTTATAAATTAGAATGTCTGTGAGCAGGCGCTTTGCTTATGGTTTAAACAGGATGGGAAGGGAAAATGATTGGCATGGACCACTGGCTTCAGAGCTGAACTTATGAAGACAGAATTCCCAGCATGGATCAATCCGAGCTCTCTGGGCACCCAGCCACCCGTTAGCTTACAACAGAGTGATGGGTGTACAACCAGTGGAATGTGTTTACTTGTATTTTATCTTTACTGTACCTGTGATCCTCTCCCCAGAAACTGTCACATTAGATTATATATACTATTCACAGCTGTGCTGCACACTAATTGTTACTGTTAGTAGCTGCGGTTTTCCAAGTTGTTTACACTGTAGGCTACAAATAAACTTCATGGCAAGTATTATTTTGTTGTTTTCATGGCATAATCGCATTTCCCACAAAATCGTACTTGACAGCTTGACTTATAAATCACTATTGTAATTTCAGCATGGTAAATCCATATAAGGTATGGGTTTTAAAATATAATATAATATATGGTAGTTTTTACATGCTCACTCAGTAACTGATTTGCGTTCATTTTTACCAAAGAGCAGCTTTGAACACCTTTAGGAATCTATTTAAGGCTTTAGCTTGGTTTCTTTTGGAACCATATGGAAAAAGACTTTTAAGAAGGGAAAGAGAAAATAAACCAACGCTAATTCCAAGTGGTGAATTTTTATTCAAATAAATAGCCACATAAATACAACATTATCTCTCAGGTACTTTCACACAACCATGTGTAATTCCTCTCACTTTGTGAGCACACATACAGTAAAAAGCAAGCAAACCAGGGAAATATAACAAATACAAAACAGTTATTCAACAAAACATGGTGTTTCAAAAGTAAAAAGTAACATTAAATTAACCTCATACGTATCTAAACCAGCAGTGGAAACACTATTTTTAACACAAGCAATTGTCACTATAAAGTGCATTATTGTCAGACAGCAAATTAAAATGAAAATATAAAATGGGGTTCTTTAACAAAAGCACATGATGTTCATGTCTGTAGCTTTCCGATGTTTTAAAATCAAACTTACACCCCCAATAGATTTGTTCAGAAAACGGCACAAGTGTTGTTGGTGAGCAGGTGAAAAGGGAAAATGCTTAATACTGTTTCTTCCATTATCTTCACTCATCTTTTTCTGCACCGGTTTCAAACACTTGTTTTACGACCCAGTTTGCAAACACAGTTATTTTCTAAACTTCTAGAAACCATTGCACATACATGTTAAATTAACACTAGACAGACATGCAACAGGATTGTGGAAACAATGCTTCAAGCAAACCTTTGAGTTTCAACAATGGTAAAACATGATTGTTCAATATACTGTAAATTACACACAAACCCAGAACACTTCTAAAATCTACCTCTAGCACCTAGATGCAATGTTTCATACGCAGGTTTTAAAACGAATCACAAACATGTGTGGAAAATGGAACTCTATTGCTACAAGATGTTTTCAACTGTGTGTATATGTGTGCATTTCAAATAAAACAGCATGGTCCTCCTGAGACCAGCTCTTTAAAAAAAATCTATTTGCTTATCAAAGATTTGTTAGCTAGAAGAGGCAGCTACCGTATCGTAGCAGTAGAACTGCTTTTGGGAGATTCTGAACGCGCTACACTTCAATAAACGGAGAGCTTTGCACCACTGGGACATCTGTAGAAAACGCAGCCATATCTCCTGTGCTTTCTCTCTTTGGCTTTACCTATTTCTGCAAAGCCAACCTGGACACAAAGGCAACCTGTGTCACAAAGAGTATGAGCAGTAAAAATAACAGAGCTCGTTTTTCTTATGCTATCGCAGAACATATTTAAAATAATCTTGTACATACAATCATTACAAATAGAAATAGAAATCATGTTCTAAATAAGAAATAATAAAATAACACGATCAGGCATTAAGTACCTTTTGCTTTCCTACAGCTTCTTGTCCTGGATCTACATTTCAATGTGAAATATTGCACTATTCTCATAATCTTTGTTCACTGACTTAAAGGAAAAATATAAAATAAAAATGTACATCAGTAATGAGGGTCAGGGGACTCATATTCATACAGTTTCTGTTCCAATACAGCCTTCTGAGGTGAATTATCAGTAATGCAGGAGGTAGTGGTGTGACGGAAGAGTTTTTCTAACAATGTCTCCTATTTTCCTTAAGCATAAGTCATTGGTTGGTGCTGTATGGATCTGTATGAGTAAATAGTCTAGTGTCTTTGTCTGGACCTGACAAAACATAAAGCAGCATTAAAAGTCAATGTCACAAACAGCACAAAGACACACATTCACACAACTTTCTACGTGAACATCTATGCAGTACCTCTTGTGCTTATCTAGCTTAAGCCTGCCTTCATTTTCCCACATAGTAAGGCGCCTCCGCTGACCTCACCGTTGTACGCAAATCATTGGCCGCATAGCTTGGCTAATTTGCGCAACGCACGTTTTCACATCACAGATGAAATGACAGTATTATTATTCTTTTCTTGGTTTTTGGAAGTTTAGGATACTCTGTTTCAAAACATCAAGGTAAGGAATCAAAGAGGCAAAAAAATAAAAATGCAAAGAGCAATCAGCTTTGGTCTTCTCCGGAGATGTGAGAAACAAACAAACAAAATGAAAAGCTTAAACCCTGAAAGGAAATTTTTGGAAAAATCTGTACGGAAGACATAACAATTCTATTTTATATGATAAAAAGAAAAAAAGTCTTTGACATAATCACAGAGGCTAGTTTAATATGCGAGCTGATCCACTCGCAAATACTTTAGACCTTAGAAACACTCTATCATTCCCTGTGTGTAGTGGCCTGTTCTTTATTGCTATGCAGACAGGAGCAATTGACAAGGGTTTATGGGCTCGATAAAGAGTTTGGTTATTGCTTCTTCTCATTTCCTCTGGTCATTCCATCACATACAGACACAAACGTGGAATTGCGTGATGTTCCAGAGATAGTACAAGTGTCTTCTTTGCATCAAAAACTGAGCTCATCACCAAAATAGGATGCTGAAGTATGTTCTCTGCTCAGCACCATTGTCCGTCAGCTCATTCTGGACCAAGAGTGGTGGAGGCATAACTCTTAAGATTTATCAATCTTTCAATAAGTCTTCTTGCTTTTTTCTTTCTTTACTTGACCATGACACAGCTGCTGAGCTGCTGTTTTTGATGAGCACAAGCCAGTTCCTGGACATCTGCTTCTGGATCAGTGCTGGTGTTGAGGCTCCAACCGCCCTGGTGAGGCAGGAGGGAGAAAAGCCCCTGGGGCTGGATGCTGGGCTGGATCAGCAGGTGCTGCTGGGTCTGAGGGTGTGGTTGGAGATGTGGATGCTGGCTGATGTGCAGACGAGCTTCCAGAAGATGGGCAGCGGAAGCCACTGGAGAGAGGGATGAGGAGTCAAGAGACTGCTGCTGCTGCCACAGGTTGTGCTGGAGGGTGATAGAGGTCCGCTGGCATGTAGGGAGGATAGGCTGAGTGGGAGGGTTGGAAAAGAGGGCAGCGGGGGCAAAGAGATTGTTGGATGGAGGAGACGAGGGGAGGGAGAACAGCACGGACTGCTGGGGTTGGGACTGGACTTGTGGCTGAGGTTGATGTTGAATCTGTAGCATTCTGTAGAAGAAAATGAAGGGAATGGTCAGGCATGATCAGAAAATGTAGGCAGCATTTAGCAATCCTAAGTATTTGGAGGTTCTTCTTACCTCTGCTGGTGTAGAACCTCTTCCAACATGTTACGACGCTCACGAGGACCACTAGAGGTCTGGAGGATTGAGGGAGGACACATGCTTGGTCCCAGTGAACCCCGGCTGCCCCTGGAGCATGAGGTCGGAGGGCACACCTGTCGTGCCAGACCTTTGATCTTGTTCAACCCCAGAAGGCCTTTCGTACGTGTGTTCTTCCTCAATTGCTGTCTGAATGCTTTCAGTCCTAGAAAAATAAGTCACCACCGTCCTGTTAGAAACTTCATATGTTCAAGAATTTCAACAATATCAATGAAAGTTTGATAAAAAAACTAACCCTGTGTAAGGGAGGTGTCTGAAGCCCTACGGCCCTCTTGGAAGCTGGCTGCAAGCATACTTCCTTGGTTCTGTAGGAGCAGGTTGGAGGATAAAGCTAGCTGTGTCCCAGCAGGAGCTAAGGCTCCGGGGCCAGTCCCAGAAACAAAGAGCGTGGAAAGTTCCCCAATAGCATTGGAGAGAGTTGGGTTTGGGTTGGAAGAGGACTTCAGACAACTGTCAGAAGAAGCACCGTCTGAGGGGCTAACCACTATACCTGTGAGAGAAATTCAGGTTAAAAAAACTATCTTGGCATTAAGTAGAGGTCTCTCAAGACCACTTGTTTCTTACTTACAAGGTGGATTGCATTGGTGGAATCGCGCAGAGACTTCAGCCAGCGTGTGTCTGCGGGAGGTGGTGCTGGGCAGATGGGGAGCCTGGACCTGCAGCATCCCCTCTTCCTCCTCAAGGTCATGAGGCCGCACTTCTTCATTGATGGTGGTCTCCAGCAGACTGTTGGGTGAGATGGATCGGTTCCACATGAGCCCTTTTAGACTGGCTTCCACTGGGCAAACCACACGCTGAGGAAGGGAGGGAGGCATCACGTTAGCCACTGCCTATTTCTAATGAAGGAGGGGGGTTGGGGGTGAACTGCATATCTGCAATATGAAACAGGACAGGGAGTCTATTTACTAAAGAGAGGGGTCTATACGAGCATACAGGCTTGAAAAGTGGGATTGAGCGCAACAGGGACCGCAGGATCCTTGTCTACATTTTTCCATTGATCTTCCCTAATAGTGACTTCTGTGCTTTGTAAATTTCTCTTTAGAATATAGGTAATCTAGTTCAACAGTAATTCACCTATTAGGTATAATTTTCTTAAAAAATAAAGTTGAAGTAACAGTCAAGTCTGGCTTAATCTCAGAGTTTACACTAGGTTTGTCTTTGAATAGGTTCAAAAAACAATTTCTCTAGTTAGAAAATAATTTCTCTAGTTAGAAAAAAAATCAATGGGATTTTTATCTTCTGCCCCCTTCTGTTGTGTCTCCTTAATGCAGGAAAAGGCAACAAACTTTCAATTGCAACTCACAATCTCACAGAGACTTTAATACTGACCTGAAAAAGTCCTCCTTGTTCGCATTCGCTCTCCGAATGGACAGGAGTGTTCACCTTTGAGGCAGCATGAAAAGCGGACGTCCTTAAGCTTTCAGATGACTCCATAATCACCTTGAAAATGAGATGAACAAAGGAAGAGCTGAGTTAGCAAAGAGGGATTGAATCTCACACAGGAGACATACACAGAGCAGTTCTTGCTTTGACATTCACCTCCGGGGTGGAGGAATCGGATGCCGTCCTGGATCTTGGATTCCAGGCCCCGCACTGGCGGCTGAGCTGCTGGCTGCGGTGCTCCTTCACTCTTTCTAGCAGCAGGTAATAAATAGCTGAGAAGTGGTTGTAACTACTGTTCTGGAGAGACTGCAGAGAAAAATTAAAGATCTGTTTTAGAAAGGCTGTGTATGCTGAGCGTCAGTTAAACAGGTGTGTTTAAATGCAAAAAGACTGAGTGAAGAATTAACTTCTTCAGGGATCTTAACGAAAGGCAACACAGCTTGGCGGCTTAAAAAACAGATGCTACTGGGTTTATCCTTTTGGTGCCAGCAGTGGAGCATATTTAAAGCCACAGGAAGACAAATAGGATGGCTGTTTTATTCAGCTGTGACAAATTGACAATTTATTACCATCTTGGTGGATTATGGTGCCAATTTAGCTGCTGAAACAGCGCAACTACGAGAATAAAACAGTACTGGTGAACCAAATGTCTTGTTTGTGAAGCTACTTAGAAAACTAGATGGAGACACCAGCCAAATAGCATTGCATGTTCAATATTGTGTTGTCTTTCATTTGCAAGCCCCTTTTCTCACCTCCACAGTCCTCTGTCTGTCAATGCCCAGTGTCTGCATGATCCCCAAGACAGGTTCACTGTAGTCTCCCAGGTTGGAGTTATAGTCAGTAAGAGACTGGGAGAGGATCTGGTGGGGTGCGCTGGGGTCCGCTAACATCCAGCGGTGCTGCTTGATCTGGGCTATGCTGATTCGCTTGGCTGAGTCGACCACCAGCATCTTCCGAATCAGGTTTTCACAGTCTGGAAAAGGTGACATGAAGGTCTTGGTGAAAAAGGTTTTCTTTGCATGGCTTAGAATGACATTGTACACGAGGAGAGGAATCACTGAGATTTACCTTGTGACATAAAGAATGGTATTCTGAAGCGGCCCTCTGTAACTCTCTGTCGCAGGGCAGGAAGACTGTCCCCATCGAAGGGCAGGGACCCACACACCAGCACATACAAGACCACACCAAGACTCTGAAAAACACAAATTTTGAGCATTAATGCAATAAACTATAAAGTCAATAGTATTTCCAGATGGAAGATGTCATTTTAAACCTTTATGACTTTCTTTAATCACCAGAACACAAAAGAAGATATTCTGAAGAATATTGGTAACTGCTAATTGCTAACGTTTCTCAAAATATTATCTTTTGTGTTCCACAGACGAATAAATCATATACAGGTTTTGAATGACATTAAGGTGAAATAATTTATGTATGAATTTGTATTATTTTATGAACTATCCTTTTAAGAAATGGTCAACAGCTGTGTTATGGTGAGACTCAAACAGTACAACTAGAACATACCCAAATGTCCAACTGTGGTCCCTCGTATTCTTTGCCCTCGAAGACCTCCGGGGCAGCGTATGGTGGACTTCCGCACCATGTGGAGAGAGGCTCACCAGCATTATAAAAGTTTCCAAATCCAAAATCTGGAGGGTTGTAAAAAAGAAATGAGTTCTTTGTTGAACATATGGCTTTGATTACTTATAAGAACTGCCTTAAGCTATGCGAATGGTGAATTCTTCACGTAGTGTTACATAAACTGCTATAATGGATGAATTGTCTAGCTACAGAAAAAGCCTCTGTATAATTTCCCCGACACAGAGCAGACTACTCCGGTTACATAATTGAGAGTCATTATTTTATTAGTGATCCTAACCGTAAATAACGCAATTACTTTTCTTCTTAGTAGACCCGCCACTGAGAAGTATTTACAAGCCTGGCCCAGAAATGAGCGTAGTTTCTCTGCTCACCTGCCAGTTTGATGTTCATGTTGGCATCTAGCAGCAGGTTTTCAGTTTTGAGGTCTCTGTGGACAATGTGGTGCCGATGGCAGTAGTCCACCCCTGTCAGAATCTGCCAGAACTTCTTACGAGCCTCATTTTCACTCATCCGTCCGTTAGACGTCAGATAATCTGTAAAAAAAAAACGCATTGTAGGAAGGGAGCAGGTATCTCAATAGAAACATCATATAAATATCATATAAGTGTGGCAGGCTTGCAGTTTATCTGAGAAGGCAGACATTGTTTTCCCAAAGGCCAAATGTGAGACGCGTGAAGATACAGATATGTCATAGTGTTTAAACCCGCAGGTACTAAGGGAAAGCAGAGGTACGACAGCTAATCCCTTTTACAGAGTTATATAAAGCTTGAAATCCCACACCTGCTCCTCTCTGTGCTCACTCACTGAGTCAATGCTATGACGGCAATGCTGATCTAAATAATTCTCTCCTCATCCGTCGTATGCACCTGCCAGTCATTTCAGAGATTATCTTAATGAATTTATAAAAATCTACTTACCAAACATCTCTCCATTTTTTGCGAACTCTGTCACAATGTACAGCATGTCTTTGGTCTCCATAACCTGTAAAGATAAAAACATCTCTTGTTTAATCTTTTAACAACTCTTATTTGAGTTTGATAAATTTATACAATAAAAAGTATTTTGAGAAACATATTTTTTACATGGGAAAAAAAATCATCAATCTTACTAAATAAGCACTTCAATGAACCATTGAAAATGGTGAAGGCATGAAATATACACATTGCTTTTTGCATTCACATAAACGTTAACCTAAAAACACTCATGGAAATGTTTTGCGTCAAGTTAGTACCTAAATTATCTGAGCTCTGCTTCTGTTTCTAGCCAAATTTCCTCTTTCTGTCAACTCCTTTTTGACGGTTGTCGTTCATACATGACAGGGCGGTTTCCCATGATGTGCACCATTGCATAAGAGAGCAGACAACCATTTCATGAATGGCCTTTATTTTTAGCAGTAGGCCTACATGAACGCACACACATTTGACCCATCACTGCCAATAAACTGCCACATAATGACAGCCGAAACTTAATCTGTAATAACCTGTTTCGTTTGAACCATAAGACGCATTCAAAAGGATCCGAGATGTACACAAATGGAATTACAGTTGAACAATTAATACTGCATTAAACCTATAGTGTAAGTAAAAAAATACTTTGTGACGTCCTCACCCTTTTCGGGAATGTCATTGAACTTCCCAGGAGAGGCCTGAGGGAGAAATACTAAACGCTTACACGTTGCCAGCAGAAAGTGTTGCACAACTGGTTCTGTGCTTGCCTCTTTTACTATCTCCTGTGTAATCATCTATACACATACTCAAGACACTCAATACTTCAGGTCAGCTATGTAACGTGTAATAATACACGTAGCCAGGCAGAGAAACTGGGCAACCGCAGGAAAACAGCATTTTATCTCCAGATAAGCTAAACGTCCAGCCTTTAGTGTCGACCCAGAGGTGCTAATGATGTCACAGCTTCCTTAGAAACCCCGGTCCGTTCGGCCCACAGAGACATTTGCCCTACCATGGAAAATGAGGACCTAAGAGTTCAACTGATAGTTTTGAAGAGAACGAGATAATAGACTATTTGCACAAAGAGCAAAAGTACAGAAAAGTTTTATCATGAGGGGTCATGGGTCGCTAGATTCACATTTTTTATTCTGAGCGCTTTCTTCTCAACTCCCACTAGATCCTTTAGATAAACAGGGTGAGGGACTTTGCTTCAGTTATGAATGAAGAGGACAAAACTAAAGTTGACTTGAGTTGACTTTTCCAATCTGACGCGAGATTTTAGGGGGACTTTTTTATGGACCAAAGTCAGAGGCAAGATTCCATCTGAAGCCAACTGGAATCAGCTGAAAATCCTTTCGTTGAGTTTTTTAAACAAAATTGCTGATCACTTTTTATTTTAACAATACTTAAGACAATACTGGACCAGTAGGCTACAACCATGCAGCTCATATCAAACTCAATTCCCACAACTTCCCACTGAGAAAAAAGTGAGGTCAGACCCAAAGCAGCTTGCTTCCAAAAGTTTTGGTTTTCCAGGCATGTTTACACAACCTCAGTCCTCTAGTATAATCCACAAAATGATAATCCACATTTTAGCAAAACAAACTCAAGTGGTAGCTATGAGAGAAAGAATGCGCTGACGTATTTGCAGCCTGTATTTGCCTGCCGCTATTTGCATGTGTGTGTGCCAAGCTATGGTGTGAAAACAAGTCGAGGGATCAGATCAGATTGTAGTTCTTAGAGATTTTTCCTCCATACGGACAGTTAGCTTCACGTGACACTGTAGACACACTGCACTTTACTTCCACTAATGCGAATTAAGTCGTAGACTTAGACCCTGTATCCCTCTCACACTCTTTCCCTCTGTGCACCTCAGACAAATGTTTTGGCAATACAGAATGACATGGATTTGTCCAAGACATTGATATTTTAAAACTAATTTGTAAGTTGACAATTTACCATAAAACGTCTAGAAAGACAAAAAAATTCTAATTAAAAAGTGCCATAATTTTCTATGCTTATGCTTGAATCAGTCACTTGAATGAGAGTTTTCAATTGCATGCAATCTGTTTACGTAGATTTCACCACATTACGCACTTTTAGGTTTAAACATTGTAAAAAATAGTTTTACAATGTACTGTGGAGGACAGAGTTGCTATCCAAAAGCTGGACGCAAGTTAGTTGGTCTATTTATACATCACATGCTATCCAGATGCACTCTCAGAGAAAAGCACATCACGCCTGGCCAACAGTACTCTCACACATCAAACCACACTTTCTCAACTGACCACGCTAAAAGTACACACTAACTCTTTTTAACTGACATTAACCAGAGATTTTGTCAGATCAGTTAAACAGACAAACTCAACATTTGAACGTACCTGATAGAGCTTAATGATGTGAGGGTGATTGAGCAGTTTCATGATCTGAACCTCCCTGTAGATCTTCTCCAAGTTCTCAGAGTTCAGTCTTGTCTTATCAATTATTTTAATTGCAACCTGCATTAAAATATAATCAAATGCATCTTGTTTGTGAATTATTATCATTGTTACAATTTAAAGATAATCATAAAAATAACATATAAAGGTAAAAAAAAATATTTTATAGAAAATATGAATGATGCATAATGCCTACCTGTGTTTTTGTCACTTTGTGTCTGGCCAGTTTCACCACAGCAAAGTTTCCTTTGCCGAGTGTTCTGATGATTTCATAAAAGCCGACCTGTAGAGGCCTGGCCCCAGCTGGACTGGACTGAGAGCCCGTGCTGCTGTCTGTCATAATAACCATGATGTTGGATCTGTGCGTGTCTAAGTACAGCGACGTGTCAAAGACTAACTTTTAGTATGACCTGTCTGCAATGAAACATAAAATGCAATTTTACAAATGCGCACAAATTTGAGTGAGGTATTTCCAGCAATAGCATACGTAAAAAGTTACGCTGTTATTATTAAAATCATCATTCTTACACATGCAAACGCAAACCCATTACAACATCACATAGGAGCCTTGTAACACATTTCTTAATACATTCAACGTAAATATTTGATTTTGAAATATACATAAATAAATAAAAAGTTTAGCTCTCTAAAAATACACTTTTTATGAAACAAAATAATTATTTTTAACTTTATACTAATCACAAAGCAAAATATAAATATCAGTAAACATCCATAAGAAAAAAACATATTTATCAGAAATACATTTATCATAGTTTTCGTTTTTGCTGAATTTGACATTTCTACAGGTTATTTATGTCATCTGAAAATAAAAAATATCCAAAGTATTCTTACCTTCAACACAAGAATTCTACAGTCCTCCACAGTAGAAACGAGTTTTAAATATGCATTTAAAAGTCATTCCACGTGTCCTAGAAAATAATATTATTTCGTCCAAAATATTCAGCATATATGTTGATATTATTTACAATATACAACGAAATATACTTTTACGGAGGGAGCCGTAAAAGAAGCGCTACTATTTACAGGGTGCGCTCCCGTCCACCTGCGCCCCAGCTCAACTGAACTGCTCTGCGCTAGGCATGCGGACAAACGCTGCGGGCTGACAGTGGTGTGATGGGGAAGCTCCGCCCCCTCCCGCCATAACAAATTGATACCCGCCTCATTAACGTCACACTCGCGTCAAAGCTCGGAGCGGAGCGCGAGGCTGGGCGAGCGCACAAGGCACAAGTTGCCGAGCAACTGTGCGGGTTCGTCGTACGGTGACGTCAGTGCTGATGGAGGGGTTGCTTGGAGATGAAGTTGATGACGCCAGTGCCAGAGATGTGTCGCCGCTCTCAAGCTGTTAGTGTTATGTGGAGGGGAGAGATAAGGCTCAGGGTGAGCTCCACCTGCTGGAAGACACACGCGCTGTGGCGAAACTTTCCAGTCGCTTGTTGTTGTGTTTGTGAAATAGGCTATGGCATGCATACTGGAGACAGGGAATAAAAATGATTCATGAACGTAAACCGTTAACTTGTCACTGCAGTGCACATACTGCTTTGAATAAGTAGCCTGTACGTGTGACCAATTTGAAGGCTGTTTTTAATATTGCAACATATCGTGTTCATGTAATGTTTAATATATATTTACAAAATAGCAAGAAGTCATTTAGCGGATGCTTTTATCCGTAGTAATTTTTAGTGTATATATTACAGTGACAGTGGAGAACCCAAGCCCCTCCCCCAACACACGCACATTAAAATGATCTATAATATTTATTTCTTTTCATAAAACAAGTACAGGATAAAGATCATGCCCTGTAATCCATTTGCAATATATGTGGGAGGAATTTGCTTTATGAACAAAGTATAAAACATAAATAAAACAAAATGTAATAAACATATATTTGCTCAAATAGGCCTATTATGAATATGAAATACTAATGTTTTATTAAATGTATATATGAAGAGTTTGGAAACTCCGTTTTTAGAATTTTTCAAAAATCATGTTTTGTATATTTTTCTATTTTTTATGTTTTGTCTGATACTAATTTAGGGTATACCAGGTGACTCAATTAACCTTACATCATTATAATATTGTTGTTTATTAAACATTGTTTGCATACAGCACATTTGCAATTATTCTGCAATATTTTCAAAAAAGTAGAATGTGGATATACAAGTATGTACATGTGCAGTGATGTCATAAACAAAGACAATTATGTTCTGGTAGGCTCTTGGCAAGATTCAGATCTCAAATTTGTGAGAAATCTGCGCTCCTGCTTAATGGGTTGGGGGTGTACCATTCATTGTGTATGCACAGCAGAGATCAATATGTGCAACAGCCACAGAGAGCACGCTGATCGAAAATGTGCATGCATGCAGACTTTTGCTTGCAAGCCTATCCCTCTGGACACACATAATCTCATTCGTGCACACACTATAGATATATGCCTAAGGCAACCCCGCAGAGGAATACAGCATCTTAAATCTCTCATGCAGACAAAGATCTGCATGTAATTAGTGCGTCAACATCGATGTCGATGCAGGAAGCTACCAGACGATGATGGCAGCAACATATCACATGGTTAACAGTTTGTAGAAACAGGAACATAGACCACCAATGTCTTTAAATACAGTAGATGAAGAAAATTATATTCCAAAAAAGGTATTGGTTCATTTAACCCAGATACATAAACCAGACATGCTTCCAATTAATCAAGACAACAGACTAAAAACACTAAAACGACTAAAAACCATGTTATTTTCGGTAGGGAATACTGTAGGAAAACCTAATTTCTGGCTTTGTCACGATCTGTGAAGACTTTATTTAGGATACTGACTGGTTGATTGCCTAAAGCAAGACTTTTAACTTCACAAAAGGAAATGCGGGGACTCCGTTTTGTCTTCATGTCTCTGAAAAGAAACCACAGTATTATCATCACACCATGACATTAGTGAGGGGTCTCCCTTACACACAACCGACCTTTTAGAAACACAGGATACACCGCCAACGTGCAAAGCTGTGAACGTTTTCAGAGTTTCTTGGTGTCGGTGGTAAGACATATGTGAACGCACACCCACTCAGCCACACAAACAAGTCTTTTCCGCTTCATAACTAGTGGCGTGAAAAAGTTTTCTGAGTCACTGTGGAAATAAAAAAGAAAATATACCGGCATAAACAAAGAAAACAGACTAAAACACCAGAAGAAATACCAATCACTAGAAAAAAAGTGGAAGAAAATTTGGTAGAGGGGTGGGGTGAGAAAGCAATATGGTAACTCATCCACATACGGAGGACGAAAGGTAGAAAAGCATATCTTCCCACGCTGCCGGTTAATCATTGCTCAGATGGAGGAATGCAGACACAATGCAAAGAAACCAGCTGACTCAAATGTCAGATACGTTTACCTGACCGTAACCAATGATGCACCAGGAGTCGAGCGTGTAATACAGTATAGTTTGCATTGCAGATGGCTAACCCAACCTGTTTGCATATCTCTCTGCTTTGAATATAATTTGACTTTGGTATGATCCTGTTTGTTATGCAACCACTTTCATGAGGGCACCTGCGCTCTGACTCCTGATTTGAGAGAGCGATTAAATCCAGACATTAGGTCAGCGCAATTCTATGAACAATTTTCACAACATTACACCTTTTAGAGTCTAATTCTGAGAGTCGTTGCCTTGAATGTTACATAAATATATCTGCACAATGCTCTTAGTGTCTTCATGACTTATTAACATGATGAAAGGTCATTCTCTGACTGCGTGACATATACTGCATCTTAAGCAAATAAATATAGAGTGTATCTGGGAGATGCAATGTGAACTTTCATCCAAAGGGTTTCTTTTTAACAGAAATGTGATCTATGAAAATATTATTGATTGGAAAGTAATATCATGAATTTCACATACAGTATGTATACCCCCCTAATAAAGTCAATATGTAGATAATGCATAAAATGTTCTGGTAACGTAATAAATAAAATGCTTGATCATTCCAGGAAATGCTATTAAATACAGTTCTTGATCATTCTTGGAAACGTGCATAATCTGATCTTAAAATCCTTCTTGGTCACATACACTCAAACACACACATCTGAGCAGCCCAGAAATGCTATTGGCAAGTGTAGCTATTCATAATACTCTCCTGGCAGGGTTTCTGTGACGCCATTGTCAAGATTATGGCCTAAGAGGATGTGTGAATGCTTAAGAGGGAGAGAGAGAGAGGGAGAGATGGAGAGTTTGAAAAAAAGGCAGTTTACATGGCATTTAACCAGATACCGTCTATACTGAAAACATCACACCTGATCAAAATCGAGGTGTTGGCAACATAAACAATCACTATTTATTCAAAGTCATTCTTTCTTAGTCACGTTGCCATGTGAGGCCACGCCCTTGCCTTCAATATTCCTTATCATAAAATAATGAAAAGGTCTCTCGTCTGTGTTTATAACTGCATAATAAACATGCATGGCATACTTTCAAACTGTATTGTTTGTCAACCTAATGCCATCACATCTGCTTTTCAAAGCCATTTTTTGCCTTACCCCATTGTTTGCAAATTCCTTGTTCTCGTACGTCATATGTCACCACAATGTGATTAATTACGCTGAGATATTTGGCTGTTAGTCTAATAGAGCATACAGAGCTATTATAAAAGGCATGACTGCGTTTAAAGTCTTTTCATACCAAAACTGGCTACACTGGGAGTGGCAAAATATCAGCAGCTTTTGTTATCACTCTCGACGTGGCATTTAAAAAGCTTTTCATATTTTGCACCTATGCGTTATGATGGGGAGAGCATTACTTGTGGTGGAATTTTTTTGTGTTTTTCAGGAGATACCACAACAGCAACCACTACCAACCTTAAATAGTCAAACTGAAATATGACTCCCACTGAATTGCATTCATACTTTTTAGGTTTACTAGATCTTGTTATCATTGTCTTAGTATTATCATTTCATGGTAATTGTTTTGTCATACGTTGCATTGTCTTTCCTATATAGTCTTTTCAATTACAAGTCTCTCATATATATACTCTTATTTATACAAACCTCATAATACAATCCAAAAGTCTGTACCTCCTACTGTATATTCACTGTTCAGGCTCAAAGTGTGTAAACCAGTGTTGATGTCTTGTTAATCTCACCCTTATGGCACGTACACGTGCCTTCAGTCTTATGCCGTGGTCAGACTTGACTTTGAGCATGCGAAATTCATTCGGACGGTGGTACAAAAATGGGTGGGAGCGATTCCTCCAATTTTTACATTTCTGTAACGAGAGGTCACGCTGTGACGTTTTGATCTTCTATTTTTCTCACACACTCACGTGACGCGAATTTGCAGGTCAGAGTTCACCAAACTTGATGCAGCGAAATATCTTCGGACAGGCTTGCGTTTCCGTTCTGATGCATTTGCATGCGTATGAATGGAAGTCAATGGAATGAAATGTCTAGTGTGACTGCGGCTTTACTGGCTAGCACAGTGTGACTTCGGAGGGTCTGTCACTTTATTTCATTCAGAGTGACTTGCTGGGACAGAATAATAATTGGCCAGAATAATGTACACTTTAAAAAATGCTGGGTTATGTTCAACCAAAGTCCGTTTACGAAAGTCGTGCCACTCGGTGGCCATGTTTGCAACACCTCCCAGCAGCTATTTACATCATAGCAAGAACGCCTCCGGGCAGCTATTTACATCACAGAAAAACAACAGGCAAATATTTCTAAAATAACTGGCAAAAATCAGAACTAAATATCATATATCTGATTTAATTAAACCTGACATGAACTGTGCCATAACTTGCTGAGCTTACATTGCGCTAAACTCACCTTTTTCGAGCGGCCATATTGAGTGTTGCATTCCTCCCCATTTATTGTAATTGCTGTGGTGCATCTTGTTAAAATCTATCACCTTTGGCTCAACACAGCATTGGGTAAAAAAGGGACAATCCCAATCATTGGGTTGTAATTTAACCTATGATGGGTTGTTTCATGCCAAAATGCTAGGTTGTTTTAATCCATTGTGGGTTAAATATCATTTTCTGGGTTGATTTAACCCAATGGCTGGATTTGTCTTTTTTGACCCAATGCTGGTTTAAAAAAATTGGAGTATACAAACTGAACCATGCTTCGTGGACAAATTCTAAAGACCTGTGAGTTTAGTCTAATTGTAACAATGAGTAACCAAGCACAGTAGATCCAAATGCAGTTTAGAATTTAATTAAATAAACAGACAAAACAAACCAAGGTAATCATCGAGCAACACAGGAACGTAAAAACAAAGACCAACACCAAACAAAGAAAACACTAGGGCTTAAAAACACTGGGATAACAAGGAAACAAGAAACACCTGGGGAAACTAACACGAAAAACTACAAAATACAAAAATTGTACACAAACAGGAAGTAACCTAAAAGTCCAAAAAAACAGGGGAACACAGAAAAGATCATAAGAGAGCTCCCTTTTAAGAGCGGCTTCCGGATGGGTGGTGTAGGGGCAGGACGGAGGGCCAGGTCCGTGTAGGCGCAGGCAGGGCGCTAGGGCAGCGCAGGACACCAGGGCAGTGCAGGCAGGGCAGGACGCCTTGGAGGCGCCGGCAGAGCTGGGCGACTTGGAAGTGCCGGCAGGGCTGGAAGCCTGGGCGTGGCAGCTATCTTGCCAACAGCCTCTGGAGTGGAAGAGCAGTGCACAGCCCAGACACACAGCAGAGCAGCAGCCATCACCGTCAGAGCAGACTCCAAGGGGAGAAACTCTGGAACCGACACCACCGAACTTGGGAACACCAGCCACCCACACAGATGCCAGAGGAGTATCCTCCAGGTTAGCAACCAGGCGCCTGTGCCTTGACACCATCATGCTGTCAGCTAGCTCTGGACTGGTGGCCATCTTGCGAGCGGGTTCTGGACTGGCGGCCATCTTGCGAGTGGGCTCTGGACTGGCGGTCATTTTGCGAGCGGGCTCTGAAATGAAATGTCCAGAAAGTCTTGAATATGGTCCTCGAGGTACGGTTACCTTGCCGCATACCGACAAGGACTACTGCTGGATCCATAGTGGATCCGGTCTTTCTGTAACACTGATGAACCAGACAGAGAGTAGATCCACACGCACTATTGAATTTAATGACATAAATTCCAAGAACTAAACAGGATCATAAAAACAAAGACCGACACCAAACAAAGGAAACACTAGGGCTTAAATACACTGGGATAACAAGGAAACAAGAAACACCTGGGGAAACTAATTAACACGAAAAACTACAAACATGGTACGCAAACAGGAAGTAACCTAAAAGTCCAAAATAACAGATCTATCACAGAACAGATCATAACACTATTATTATAGTTCTGATTTAAAACTTCTGTTGTGGGGATTAGAATCATGAAGAAAGAAATGAGGTGAGGGTAGAGAAATGGAGAAGCTTTTCGTCTTTGACTGATAATTAACTTTTTCCACTGTCTGTTGGTTTTGGCAGCTACATGCCCACCTCGTGAGTTTGTACGTCAAAGAACATTATCAAAGAAGGCCTTTTAAAAAACAACAGCGCTGACTATATGAAGCCTCTGAACAGAAATCTGAACAAACAAAGTTAATGAAAACACAACAAAAACACAAACAAAAAAGAAAGAACATGTTTGGAAGAGGAAATGTTATATTGCAGAATGCCAGCTTGGGTAATGGGTCACAGTTTAAAGTTCATAAAGCAAACAATGCTGGCATCTATGTCAGGCAAACAGATCATTTCCTGTTACTCAATCATCTCCACTGTGTTAATCAATGCTAAATGAGAGGCAGTTCCCAATGTTTATGGATTACCCTCTCTCAATTAGTCAATGCCTTGACGTGTACAGTACAGTACATTTTATACTGTGCTGATGGTACAGTTGATCCTTCCATGTTGTCATTTCATAAAAATTCCCATTGTATTCATTAGTTTTGATCAGAACGTGCTGTTGTGGATGCTTCTGTGTACATTATGACAATCTTCAGTTATATATTGATGGATGATGATAAAATACCTGATTGGGAAAGGCAACGTTTGGTCAATAAGTAACAAAGCAAATCTTGTGACAATATGGTGAAGCTTTATTGCTGGCTGAGTCTGCAAAAAAGAGGACAACCATTTTAGGTGTCGAGGATTGGCTGATGAGCATGGCTCACATTTGAGGTAAATGATAAATGACCTCTACTGTTGTATGAGGATAATGTTCTCTAATGCATGACAATATAATTTGTTAATCTAGTAAGTATTAATCTGATTGACTGACTTTACGCAACGTCAAGAAAAGGCACACAGGTTTTTAAAAATCTCTTACTCTAATAGCACAGTACATACTGAATTAGATGAAGTATTATGTTTGCTATGATGTACTAACAACATGGCTCGGGTTTTGTTAAACAAGTACAATTTAACCACAAGGAATACATTTCTTGTTACCTATATCACTGACACTTGATGAGAGCCACACGGCTCAGAGTTTTCTAAAACTTTACACTTTTTTAACTCGTTTTATTTGTCGGCTCCTCATCTCCAGAAGCCTAGAAGATAGAAAAGTGATAATCTAAAGCATACTCAAAAATCTCAATAGAAGCAGACCATCTAGATATTTCATGTTTAGCTACTGTTTTTTTATGCTAAATATTTGGACACTCATCTTGCATACTGATTTTCTCATACTATATACAGTAGGGAAATAGGCAATTGTAGACACACAGAGAGTCTTTACTTTCCATTATTTTTACAAGTCAGACAGACGTGTAAATATGTGGTTTTTAGCCCGTTTAATCTGTCAAATAAAAAGTGGGGGAGGAATGCTAACTAGCTAGCTTTCTTTAGGTATTAAACACACATCTTTGTCATATCTCTTGCTCAGAAATCTGATTTGGTTGGAAAACAAGTTCTGAGGACAGAACAAGTAGCAACAATAATCAGGCAAAATGAGGCAAATCGTGATACTACCACTCTCTCACGTGGTTTAAAGGTGGCTACACATGTGATGTTATCACAGGACTCAACTTTTGCTTCATTCTAAGTAGCCTTTCACAAGCTCTAGTGTAATACCCATGTGATTCAGAGGTATGTCAGCCCTTATGATCAGAGGAGAATGCGAGGAGAGACAAAAAACAATCATTAGGATGTTCTCAAACCTTTTTCAACAGGCAATGAATCACATTCTCTGGTATTTGAGTCATAGCATACAGTAGCATTAGTGAAACGTTAGTCAGCAGGAGCTTATTCACACCTGCTCCGGTGAAATGAGATGAAACCTTTTCCAAAAGCCCCAAATCCTGCATTAACTATATACTGAAAAACACAGCTCTTTACCTGGAATGCCTTCACATGCATTATGTTCAAGTACAGTTCACATTTCTCTCTCTCTCTCTCTCTCTCTCTCTCTCTCTCTCTCTCTCTCTCTCTCTCTCAGACCCCTCCTCCCGTTTATGTTTGTTCAAATGCCTCTCTGCACAAAAGCCCCATGTGCGTCATTGCTGGTAGACAGTCATTTGTCCCTAAGGAAAAAAAAGAGGCAGACAGACAGGGGTGATACAGAGAAAATGTGAAAATTAGGCTAAAAGCTAAAAAGGGATTTAGCAACATACAACAGGGAAGAGAGAGAGAGGCAAAAAGGTCAAACATTTAGTTTATTATGCAACAGATATTGGTC
Organism: Triplophysa rosa; assembly: GCF_024868665.1. Lineage (NCBI taxonomy): Eukaryota > Metazoa > Chordata > Actinopteri > Cypriniformes > Nemacheilidae > Triplophysa > Triplophysa rosa. The sequence continues at coordinate 24,119,281 of NC_079895.1, read as the reverse complement.
CCAAAATCAGGATGAAAGCTCATTAATATAAAATATCTAGGCTACCTCTGACTTACCTCTGACTAAATTCTGATTCAAAGCTGTGTTTGTAGTTTTTGAAAAAATTAAATCACAGAGTCTGCCGTGTTTGAATGTTCAACATTAACAGCCTCATGAAAAGAACTGACAAACACATTTCAATCTCTAGCCAATAGGCCATATTAGCAATGATTTGCTACCTGCTGTTGCTAAGTACAGATGGGGATGAGGTGAATAAGGAGAGTGTTTTATTGAGGCAAAAAATTAAACGTCAGATGAGTCATCAATATTTTTGGTCTGTTTTCTTGAAAGAGAAATCTGAAGTTTGTCTTTGTCAACTTTTAGGTGTACACAATTATTTTATTACTTAGACCAGGATTTTCATGTAGGGGTCTTTAAAGGAACATTTCACCCAAACATTTTGTCTTCATTTACTCATCCTAAAGTTGTTCCAAATCTGTATACGTTTCTTTGTTCTGGTGAACAAAGAGAAAGATATTAAGGGGAATGCTTGTAACCATGCAAACAGTTCTTGGCCACCTTTGACTACCATAGTAGGAAAAATTGCTTTATAAATTTCTTTAAATACTGAAGAAGATATTTTGAAGAATGTAGGAAAGCAAACCGTTCTGGGGCACTTTTGACTACCATTGTCATTTCCTACTGTGGTAGTCAATGGTGGCCAAGAACTGTTTGGGTAAAAGCATTCTTCCAAATATCTTTCTCTGTGTTCATCAGAACAAAAAAATGAGTACAGCAACCCACTGAGGAGAATTGAGGAAGATAGAAAGTGTATAATAACAGACTGTATTAATAGCAAATGTCAGGTGTGTGTGCCATTTCTATAACATACAAGAGAAAAATACCTCCATACTAAAATCTCTCTCCCACCAGGAATGCATGAGATCGTACACACACACCAGCCTTCAAGCAAGGTTAAAAGAGAAGACAGCTGCTGCTGATAAAGCCACAGGTGTCCTGTTTGTGATAGCAAATGCTACCACGAAAGCACAAGCCTTTATTTCTTAACAGTTTTTCTATACACAGACACAGTGATACAAATACAGATACAAATATTATGATGTGCAGATGTTCATGAAAATGACTCAAGAGGTTTGATTTCTAGAAAACACACAAACTAACATATGTGCAGTGTAAGTTGCGGTGGACAAAAGCGTGTGCGTCTGAATGAAGCATGCTGAATTAAACTGACAGGCTGATTATGGGTGAGGTATACGTTTATTGTTAGAAGAACATCTTGCATGGCATCTTTGCCCTCTGCCCTCTGAGATTTTCCTGGGCGTGGGAGCAGGTGGGTTGTTTCTCCGAACTGCTCTTGCCAAATTCACGTGCAGCGCTGGGTTTATCTCACATAATCTAATAGGCTTACACAACCGATTTCAGAATGGCCTCTCTTTACCACTGATGCTCTGACGCATCCTCGTGCTTCACTCCATGTACATCTGACAGCGTGTACCGTTCTTTGCCTGTGTGTACCGTTCTTCTGCCTTGACTCATTGCACATGGTTCCTTCTACAGGGTTTGTTGTGATACTGTACCAGCACAGGAACAGTAAACATTGAGCATAGGTGAATGTGTGTGTGTTTGGAGTCTAGTGCGTCTGCGAAAAAAGCAGCTCAGAAGGGATTAGGGGACGTACGTACGTGTTTGTTTGTGGGGCGTGGGAGGGGATGCCGGGCGAGGGACACCTGTTGTGCTCTCTTTGCCATGTGAGGGTAGAAATACACACAGGTGGGTACAAAGAGGCATATTGATCTGATAATGGAGTAAAAACAAGGATATAGTGTACGTTTCAATGAATGTTAAAGCAAGACAACGTTTTTTAAGTCATAGTAGTTTACTTAAAAAAAATAGGTTCTAAAGAAAAAAAAAATATTTGCATATATTTATTTATTTAAAGGACGCTCTAACCTGATAAAACTGGTAAGAAAAGAAGAACAACATAGAAGATCACAAAGTTATTCCGCGGTCACGTTTGACTTTTCGTTCCATTGACTTCCATTCATATGCATGCGCGTCAGAACGGAAACGCAAGCCCGTCCGAAGATATTTCACATTTCGCTGCATAGCAAAGTTCAAGTTGGGTGAAATCTGACCTGCGAATTCGCGTCACGTGAGTGCATGAGACTAATAGATGATCAAAACGTCACAGCGTGACCTCTCGGTACAGAAATGTAAAAAATGGAGGAATCGATCCCGCCCGTTTTCGTACCACCACATTAGCCAAGCACAAAAAAACTTTTTTTTTAAATCGATTTTACACAGGTTTCCAAAACACTCCCCCCTTCAGAGCAGTCAGAACTTCAGAATTCAACTTCAAATGGGAGGCCCTATTATCTATGTTTCAGCATATACTGTGAAGCTGGAAAAAAACACTGCAGTCTTTACAGTTTAATGGCACTCTGGGTAATGTCACATCACAGAAAATGGACTGTGTATTTGAGACAGAGCAGCAGACCATAAGTCAGGAAGTTTAGAACGCTCCTTCGAGTCTCAGTGACAGGAAGTAGGAGGAGCCGCACAGGAAGTAGGAAATGGAAAGCACGGTAGCACCTGCGTCACAGCGAGCAGAGAACTAGTGGAGGGAACACGGGAAACACAGTGGAAACGCCGTCTGACCTCAGTTAACTTAACAACACTGCCGCACTGGACTTTCTGACATTTTCCAGATTTAGACATAGTACTTTATTAAGTGGCTATCCAGTCGTGCAAACACAAACACAACATAAAGCAAATTGCTAAAGCAACCCTGGAAACTGCAAAAGTGTGAAGAACTGACAAACCTCAAACAGGAAATCATGAAGCACATCAATCTTGTGAAAAATGAGTGCAACGTGATGCTAACGAGTGTAAACCAAATAGCTTTAAGACCAACAGGCGAGGTTATATCATAAACGCAGAAGACTGTCTTGCACAATATATATTAACAAAAACTGATTTCTCTGATCCAAAATGCACTCAGTATTTTAGTTCATGTTGAGTAATATTCGATCCCCCTTCCCACAATTTTTTGTTCAACGTCCAAGCTAAAGTTGGGTCTTCTGCCAGAGAAATAAATCCAGAGAGACCTTTTCTCTCCTTGCCATACTAACATTGGAAAATACAGAGTAAAGAGGGAATAAACTTGTAAGGCAGAATTTTTAAGAACCTTTATAAACCAGGATTATTGCTAACTGGGATGCTTTGAACTTTTCCCATTTTTCGAACACTTTATTATATGAGAGTGCTTTAGTGTTATAAAAAGTGAATGTTTTAAAAAATAAAAATAAAAAAAATTCACAGGTAACCAATTTTCTACATAGCTGTATCACTTCTCATAACAAAACAATTTCATACCAAATCAAAATTTCATTGCCATTTATTGTATTATTACAGTCACAGTATGTTGTTATTATAACTTAGTTTCAAGTGACTTGTAAAGACAATGATACCGATTTAAAGGGACAGTTCACCCAAAAGTGAATATTCTGTCACCATGAATTCACCCTCAGGTAGTTACAAACCTGTATCGATTTCTTTGTTCTGTTGAACACAAATAAAGAAAGATATTTGGAAGAACGTTGGCCATTTTCAGTTCATCATTCACCATAGTAGAAAAAAAATTCAGTTCGGGGGCACCTTTGACTACCATTGAAATATTTCCTACTATTGTAGTCAATGATGTCCCAATACTGAAAATGGTTAACATTCTTCCAAATATCTTCCTTGGTGATCAGCAAAACAAAGTAATTTATACAGGTTAGGTACAACTTGAGGGTGAGTAAATGATGACAGAATTTGCATCTTTGGAAAAAACTGTCCCTTTAACTTAAAAATTCAATCAGCCTTAGAACTCTCTTTTCTACTCTTTCAAAAAAAAAATGTGTATACTGTGGTAGGCTATATGAGACCAGTTTTTTGTTGTCCTTTTGTTGTTCCAATTGCTTCCATTTTTTATCTCATTTGTAAGTCGCTTTGGATAAAAGCATCTGCTAAATGACAATGTAAATGTAGAACTAAAGCTGCAATGGGTGGAAATGTTACAGTGTATATATTCTGTTTGTGTGTGAAAAAAATACTAATTTGACAGAGCTGTGATAACAGATGGGTTTGTATAGTGAGTCAGCATGTAACTGTGTGTTTTATCCTTCCTTTCTTACAGCCCCTGTCTGTCCTTCTCTGTCTTTGTGATCCAAGTCTGTCTCTATATCTGTACCAGTCTGTCACTCCCTCTTCCAACATAGGCTCTCTCTCTCTCTCTCTCTCTCTCTCTCTCTCTCTCTTTCTCTCTCTCAGTAATTGAGAGCATATACCCTTTGGCTTTTGACCCATCTGGAGCCATGCATCAATTTCCATTTAAATGGTGAAAATGAGCCGGCGACATCAGGCAACCAGAAGTGTGTGTGGGACATCACTGAGCCAGACACACAGCAATGTGACCAGGACGAGGGTGGGGGTGGAGTGGATTAGGTTACCTGGGCAGGGTGACCTTGCATTCAATACAAGCAGAATACAATAAATTGAGTATGTTTGTGTGTGTGGTGGGGTCATGTCAGAACAGATGATTCTTCAATGTGCCAGTGTGATCTGTCTTAGTTTGTCACAAGACAGTTTGCACACTGTTTTGCACTGTTTGGCTGCTGACATCAGCTTTAGAAATTAAAGTTTTCGTATTTATTAATAGTCCTTGTAATATTTGACCTGTGTTTCTCTCCTTCATCTTAAATGCTCCTCTGAGATAACCACGCTGTGTGTGCGTGTGTGCGTGTGCGTGTGTGTGTGTGTGTGTGTGTGTGTGCGTGCGTGCGTGCGTGTGTGTGTGTGTGTGTGTGTGTGTGTGTGTGTGTGTGCGCGTGCTCTGTGCGTGTGGAGTTGTGTATGAACCTGTGTGCGTGTCTGTATTCTGTGTGTGTTCACTTTTTTTGTTTTAACTTGTATAACTTTAATGTTTTGCTTATAGTCAATATGTTTAATGAACAGCTGCTTTATTGTAACAATGAACATTTTAAAAAGCGCTGTGTAAATAAAGTTGACTTGACTGACTTGACTAAGTACATGTGACTCTGCTACTGTCTGTGGGAGATAAACACAACCTGACCTTTTTGCGTATTATTTTATAACAGCTTCAGAACTCTGTCTTCGTCTTGTAACTTGGCTAAATGGCACTGCCTACCTGAGGAAACCACCCCACCCTTTCTGAAAGTGTCAGTTTGCAGGGGTGATATTTGGACCGGCTGTCAATAAATGTAGTCAAGAGAACTGAGGTTAACCCGAGTGAAGGCCCACGTATGAGCCGAATAGTTTTAAAGGGCAGAGGTCAATGGTTTCATGCTACTGCATTTCAGACAAAGAATGTAAATAGGACAGAGGGCTACTGACATTAAAAAACACTGTCAGAGAGAGTTCAGATCACAGCGAGTTTCTGGCATCTTTTCACTATTCCACTCATTTTAGTTCAGTCCTTATTATTTTTAATGCACACAAATTATATTTTTCAGTAGTACAGTATGTGCTTAAAGGGAAAGTTCACCTAAAACTCAGCCTCGTGTTGTTTCAAATCTGTATTATTTCTTTGTTCTGTTGAACACAAAAGAAGATATTTAGAATAATGTAGGAAACCAAACCATTCTGGGGCACTAGTACCTACTATGGAAGTCAATGGTGCCCCAAATCTGTTCGGTTACAAACATTCCAAATATCTTCTTTTGTGTTCAGTGGAACATTATAATGTATACAGGTTTACTATGTGTATATTATGAAAATGTGTGTAATGTATATTGTGTACAATTGTCTATTATTTATTGTATATTGTGTAAATGTGTGTATATTGTTGTTTATGTATATTGTACATTTTCCATATCTTGTTGCTTGTACTGCCATGGCAGAGTCTTGTACCTAAGAATTTCACCATCAGTACAATTGTGTGTTTAAAAAAATAAAAAATAAAAAGCTTGGCTATGCAAGACTAAATCTTACTTCATAATCTGCATTTTTCATTCATCTGTTATTGGTTTCATATGCTCTTGTCACTTTTTTGTACGTAGTGTGTGTATTAGATGCGTTTGTAAATTTTGTGTTCTTCTGCTATCACAGTATCTTCTCATGTCATTATCCAGTTTCATTCTTTACATCACCAAGAGCTTGTTGTCTTCTCCGTTACTCTGTGCTGTGTTTCCTGTGAGCTGTGTGTGCTGGCAGAGCGTCAGGTCAGATGGTGAGATGGGGAATGATGTCAGCGCAGTGCGTCAGTCACAAGACGCATGTGCTCAATCTCACTCTATCAGCCAATGAATGAAGTTCATTACGCACCAGTCAGAGTGTACGGATCGACACGCTGCTTGTGACACGACACGGGCTACGTTTGCGCAGTCGATGATTGGGATCGACAACCGTATTTTCACATGTGACACTGTTTACATCAATGCATTTACCAGACACTTTTATTCAAGCATCGTAAAAAAGTAGAACATCACAATCCACACAACTTCATTCAGTAAATGAGCAGTGTTGTGGCATCAGGCTGTCTTTTCACTAAACCCAGCTTGATTGTGAATGACTTCATGTTTAACTACAGACATGACATCACTTTTATTATCGAACGTATTTGTTTAAGGCCATTTACAACAGGGATGACATCTACAACTCTAAAGTTTGAAAAACTCATTCACTGTATGCGCCCACAGAAAGACATACTCATACACAGACATACACAACAACACAAACTGTGCCGTTTGTCAAACAAAAACAGTCAGAATGGTCCATTAGAAGAAGTAATGTTGCCTAAGTGGCATGATTTTCTCCGGAGGTTGATCAATGAAGACGATCAATCACACCCAAGTCTCACTGATTTCGCAGCGCCCTCCAACTTTGACTTTCATCTTAGCAGGCAAACGGCACATGCAATATTCACTTTGCTGTTTCACACCAAAACCTGAAGAGATCAGCTGCACAATACATCACAAAACCTGTATATGACTCTTTCTTCACAAAAGAAGATATTTTAAGAAATGTCTCTGTGGTTTTGTGCATACAATTGAAGTCAATAGGGTCCAGTGTTGTTTGGTTACCAATGTTTTTCAAAATCTCTTCTTTAATTTTCTTTTGTGTTCTTCGGACAAGTGTTCTGCTGCCAACTTTCAGTGTTGACTGATTTAATATCATTAATAAAATCCTACACAGAAATTCAGTCTGTAGTTAATAAACAATTTATTGGGCAATTGCTTGTGAAAACAACCCAGAACAAAGCACAACAACCTTCTCCCTCCCTGCAGTATAAAAACACAGTCATAAGGACTGGGCCATGGACCATGCGACGCAATAAAATTGAGGTCATGGTGGATGACCCAACCACACACACGCAATCACAACCACACATTAGGAACATCCTCTGTCCAAGTATTTTCCCAAGAACATCATGACACAAAATTCATGACACAAACTATTTGCCTTTGCAACAGAAGTGCACAAGGTTGCAGGCACGACATAACAGCCGGTGCTAGATGGACGCGGAAACAGACAGCTTAATGCATTAGTTGTTTTGCTGTGCCAGTTAAAGTTCAGACCACACAAACAAAGCAGTTGTGTTGAATTTACGTCAGCCAGAGACCACAGACACAGTAGACCTTACTGGAGGGCACACACACGCAGACACATACACTATCAACGTAATAAAACGTTGCCATGGGTAAAAGGACAAAAACATGTGAAATGGAAAATAAAAAATAATAGGAACAGAAACTAATAAATTTAAGACATTAACAGATCTTTTCAAACAAAAGACCCAAAAGGTATGGTACAGATTGAAAAATGTCATGTAACCAATAAAGGTATAAGAGAAATAAAGCATTTATCATTGGCTCTGTTTAAAATGATTCAATATATTAATAAAATAAATGAATCTAATCAAATTTGCCTAATTTGTCCAATATGTTGTGAATTTAATTTTTGTACATCCCACAATATTATTGACAGCATCATTGAAAAATAACATATTATATAACTTATATAATTAAAGGGATAGTTTACCCAAAAATGAAAAATCATTTATTCACCCTCACTTCATTCCAAACATATGATTTTCTTTTTCGGCAAAAGAAAATATTTTGAGGGACATTTTTCAAAATTTCTTCTTTTTTGTTCCACAGAAAAAATTGTCACAACGAAGTTTTGAACCACATGAGGGTAAATAAATGATTTTTATTTTTGTAGTGAACTATCCCTTTAAGGTCCTCGGTATAGGGAATTGAGATTGAATTTGTTTCAAAAACGAAAATTCTGTCGTCATTTACTTCTCAAGTTGTTTCAAACCTGTATAAATGTCTTTATTCTGTGCAAAATCAAACAGTTCTGGGGCACCATTGACTAACATAGTAGCATTTCCCATAGTAGCCAATAGTGTCCCAGAACTTTTGGATAATATTCTTCCAAATATTTTTATTTGTGTTCAGCAGAACCCTTAGATTTACATAACTTGAGGATGAGTAAATGATGACAGATTTTCCATTTGTTTGGGTGAACAATGCCTTTAAGAAAGATTACATGCCAGCCCACAGTCTGAAGATTTCATTATTGTGTCATATTAAACTATGCGGCACAAGGGTTAGGTACAGAATGTCTTTTGACATTAAAAATGCAAGGGAGACTGGGTTCATCTTAGTGTGTCTGTTATGCAATTAATGGACTGAATTGCTTCATTATAAACCGACCCAACTGAGAACAGATAGAAGAGAAGGTACAGTTCTGATAACAGCAGGCACAGCAGCACTTACTACAAACATACTGTGACACTGTGTGCAATAACACACCGGCTCATAAAGCAGATTGAGTGGGTTCCTGACACAGCACAGCACTATAAGATCACATAAAAGCACAGTAACAAATAAAGCACCCATTTACGAGTCTGGCCTGTGGAAAAAGCTTACTTTTTTACAGAATGAGTTCAGCACTGCTAGCATGCAACAACCATGTCTCTCTTTCTGGGAGATGCAAGAAAGCGTCTTATTTCCTAAATGCGACACGCAGAATTTCGTAAATAAAGTCATTAAGCGGAGAAAATTCAGCCTGACTGACGTCAACAGTGTCCTGGGGGAACAGCACGATGGATATCGTCGGCCTGGTTCACATAGGTATTCTCACAAAGTGTGTATTAAGAGGTTCTGAGGGCAGCGCTTACGGGATCACAAGTGGAGGCTCTGATATCATGCCATTTGAAAAGTGGGTCAGACACACATACCTCTTTAACCGCTGCATGTACAGTGATGTCAAAGATTCTTGTGGAACTCACCCATACCAAGAAGATATATGTATATACAATTCACGCTTTTTACAATACAAAGAATGGTGCTTAACAAAACCTATAAGCAGGCTAAAGATAACATTGACCAGGTCAACTGCCTTCATGTCTGTACAGATGCCACATATACACACTTCATACAAGGATGTCCTTCTTTATTTTATTAAGTGTAACTGCACTATTTAAAGCCATTTATAGTGGTAACCAATGCTCACTACTTTAAATTCATTTATTTACCAATTTGTATACGCTGAAACATACATATGTGCACATTGATATAGATATTATTGTATACAGTATTGTATAGTTTTAGCTGCAACAACAAACAATATGTGGCCCAAACTCAACTTCCAGTAGACCTCCGCAAAGAATCTGTTGAGTGGCTTTAATTTAATTTCATATAATTCATATACAATCAAATATTAATATAAATTAATATTTATATATATTAGTTAAGTTAGAAGTTAACTTCGGGTCAGCGCGTGCGTCTGATGAAACCGTCCATACACTCTTAAAAGGTGTTTCAAAAGGTTCTTCGATGCCATAGAAGAACCTTTTGGTTCCATAAAGAACCTTTAACATCTTTGTGGCGAAAAAAGGTTCTTTAGATTATAAAAAAGTAAGAAAGGGATGGTTCTTTAAAGAACCTTTGACTGAATGTTTCTTTGTGGAACCAAAAATGTTTCTTCTATGGCGTCGCTGTGAAGAACCTTTTATGCACCTTCATTTTTAAGAGTGTAGTGCATATTATACAATCTCAGAAAAAGGTATAAAAACTGTCACTGCGGTACATTTTCCAAAAGTACACTTTTGCACCTAAAGAGGGCATATTAGTTACTAAAAGCTACATACGGGTACCAAAGACATATCTGTACTTCATTGGTACCGTCCCAGTGACAAGTTGTTCCTTTTTTTGAGAATACAGATCATTAGTATGTTCTACTGTACTATTTGCACTAGTAAATGTAATTATGCTACACTGTAAAACTTTTCTGTAGTTTTTGCTGCAGGTTTGCCAGTAACTTATTGTAGCACCATGTACATGGTGCGTACTACTATCTTACAGTAACTTCTGAAGGTAGATAATAACTGATAACGTAAATTAACTATAAATCAGTTAGGATTAAAGTGTCTACCAAATGCATAAATGTAAACAATATCCCATCGTCACAGATTATCTCATTGTGATATCAACCTCAACATTGGGACATTGTCATAAAAGATCCATGTGTGCTCAATAAACGTTATCGGTAACACTTTAGAATACTAATCCATCATTAATGAATAACTACACAGACACAAACGAGTAATTCAATATCAAGAATCTAGTAACTACTGTCAATTAACAAGAAACTCTGATTAACAATCTGTCATGGTTCTGCCCCACCTTGTCTTGCTTCTCTTGGCCTAGTGGCAGAACCATGATAGAACCTCTTGTTTTATGAGGAGAGTGACGTTTTGTCCCTGTTGGTCTTCCACTCTCTGGTGTGGCGTCTCTGTTCCCGCCCTTTCGTCTCGTTATTGCTTGTTAATTAGTTCATGTCCCGCACCTGTCCCCTTCTTGATTTAGTCCCCTTTATATAGTCCTCTTGTTTCATTGTCCTGTGCTGAATCATTGTACTGTCGTGTGTGTGTCATATGTGGTGAGTTCCTGTCTTGTTAGTGTAGTTTAGTTATTTTGTATTTAATTCGAGTGTTGTCTTAGTCTGGTTAGGTGTAGTTAGTCCTTGTCCTTGGTGTCATGTTTTATACCCTTGTGTTTTGTTATGTTACCCCCCCCCCGTCGGTGTTTGTTTTGTACTTATATTTTATTAAATGTCTGTTAACCCCTTACCCGCTGTCTGCAACTGGGTCCTCTGTCCTTGTCCTCACCACCCACGTTCATGACAGAATGATTCAGCCCTTTTGGACCCAGCAGACAGAGGGATCTCAGCGGGAGGGGTCGATGCCGCCGGACTCCCTTCCATGCCGAATCCGCCGGACTCCCTTGGAGGCCGCCGGGCTCCAGTCCAGAGTCGGGACCGCCGGACTCCCTTCCGGGGTCGAGACTGCCGGAACCCCGTCCAGGATCGAGACCGCCGGGCTCCCTTCCAGGGTTGAGGTTGTTGGATTCCCCTCCAGGGTTGAGGCCGCCGGTGTCCTGTTCCCGCTGCAGATCCCTGCCGGCCTCCCAGCTGGTGCCCAGGCCTGTCGAGTCGACTGTTTGTGTGTGTTTGTCCTTGTTTGCTGCCCAGCTGCCAGAGAGCGCTGCCCAGCCGTCGGAGATGCTGCCCAGCTGCCAGAGAGAGCTGCCCAGCCGCCGACATCCTGTCCTGTCATGTCGACATCCAGGCCTGCCCAGCCGGTGATAGCTGGTCTCCCAGTCGGCCTTCCAGCCGTCGCCATGTCCTGTCCAGCCGGCCATCCAGCCGGCACCATGTCCTGTCCAGCCGGCCATCCAGCCGATGCCATGTCCTGTCCAGCCGGCCATCCAGCCGACGCCATGTCCTGTCCAGCCGGCCATCCAGCCGGCGCCATGTATTGTCCAGCCGGCCTTCCAGCCGGCACCATGTACTGTCCAGCCGGCCTTCCAGCCGGCACCATGTACTGTCCAGCCGGCCATCCAGCTGGCGCCATGTACTGTCCAGCCGGCCTTCCAGCCGGCACCATGTCCTATCCAGCCGGCCATCCAGCCGGCGCCATGTGTTGTCCAGCCGGCCTTCGTGCCGGCACCATGTCTTTGTTTGGACTTTTTTTTCCCCTATGTATCACGTTTTTGGTCGTGTTTTGTATAATGTTTTTTTGTCACAGTCTGTCTAGTCTTGTTTGTTCCTTGAGGAGCATCAGGATGCTGCTCCTTAAGGAGGGGCTTCTGTCATGGTTCTGCCCCACCTTGTCTTGCTTCTCTTGACCTAGTGGCAGAACCATGATAGAACCTCTTGTTTTATGTGGAGAGTGACGTTTTGTCCCTGTTGGTCTTCCACTCTCCGGTGTGGCGTCTCTGTTCCCGCCCTTTCGTCTCCTCGTTATTGTTTGTTAATTAGTTCATGTCCCGTTCCCTTCTTGATTTAGTCCCCTTTATATAGTCCTCTTGTTTCATTGTCCTGTGCTGAATCTTGGTAGCTGTCGTGTGTGTGTCATATGTGGTGAGTTCCTGTCTTGTCAGTGTAGTTTAGTTATTTTGTATTTAATTCGAGTGTTGTCTTAGTCTGGTTAGGTGTAGTTAGTCCTTGTCCTTGGTGTCATGTTTTATACCCTTGTGTTTTGTTATGTTACCCCCCGTGGGTGTTTGTTTTGTACTTATATTTTATTAAATGTCTTGTTAACCCCTTACCCGCTGTCTGCACCTGGGTCCTCTGTCCTTGTCCTCACCACCCACGTTCATGACACAATCTAGTAAGTAATAGCACACAGATGAACGTGGTAGTTCACTAATAACTAATCAATAACTACAATTTTTTTTCATACTTCCCAGAGAACAACTGAGAAAGTTTCATAATTTATGCTAAACTAAACAATAACTAATGTTGGACAAATGACTTATCGTCAATGACTTAAAAAATTGTAGTTATTGATTAGTTATTAGTGAACTACCACGTTCATCTTTGTGCTATTACTTACTAGTTTGTTAATCAGAGTTTCTTGTTAATTGACAGTAGTTACTAGATTCTTGATATTTAATTATTCATTTGTTCCTGTGTAGTTATTCATTAATGATGGATTAGTATTCTAATGTGTTACCACTTTGTATTTTTCCTGTCCAATAACAGTAAAAATAGTTCAAAGTGCGTATTATAAAGCTCAAGAGAGACTTTTAAAATAAACTTGCCTCAACGGATACTCACTTTAAAAAAGTACATAAAAGTTTGAATTAGGATCTTCAACGTTTGTTGTTTTCATAGTACCTTCCAAATAATCTGATAAATTAGACAAAATCATATTTTAGAAAAGACGCCAGATAATGGCCTATTAAATATCATTAACTTGCATGAACATTGTGACACCCACAGAGGAAGCTGACATCGGGCTGTGCTTACTAAAGTGAGTAAACTCAGTATCATTTTAAATAATGTACTTCAACCCTGAAATTCCATTTAAATTCCCTGAGGTAAAGGCCAAAATAAATCCCAGCTGTGGAGGTTATGAAGAGGAAGTCTTTGGCCTCACAATCAATGCATCTTTGAGAAGATTATGACCAACGATGGATAAGCTGACGTGCAGGCTGACGGTAAGAAGAGGTCCGGCCTTCAAACACAAGGGCAGGGTCAAACCGTGGGCATGAATCACAGTTAAGTCCCGCTGGAAGATCAATCCATCCGCCTTTAAGGCATTCAGAGAGCATTTCATCTCCCAAGAAACTCTCTGGCATTTGACTAAACAAGGTCAGAAATAATGGAGCAGGCAGTAATTGCCCGTTTCAAATGTGTACCATTTAAGGACATACACATTCTAAACGCTCAAAAATTGTTCATGACCTTGTGTGATAAAGTCACCGTTCAACAACCTCGCTGCTTCCTTTTTGGATGACCGCCATGTGCTTGTGAGTTAATATAATGCATGTGATTGCAAGGGCTCAGCTGCTCAGTTTTAGTGTTTGGACCACAATAAGTAACTACTTCTGTAAACAACTCGAAAGTACATCCAGAGGGGTTTTTAAGGGAACGGTGATGATAAGACTTTGTCTCAGAGAGCACATGATTCTTTAGAAGGGGGGATGACCTGCTGAAGGAATTAGGGGTGGGCGGATCGATCCTGAAGTATCGATACTTCCGAGGTTGAATCAAAAAGGATCCTAACATAAAAATATCGATACTAATGTGTTTTTACTACTGATTTTATTTATTTACTAATGTAGCTAATAATTGTATATAATGAAGAAAAACTATTTCCCATACACCTAGTTTTGCACACGTTGCTCCTCCTGTCCTGCTGTGTTTCGTAGTCCGCTATCACGTGACTCAGCAGCGCTAATCGCAAGCACGCAGACGCTGCTGCAGCCAACGAAAAGAAGAGGAGCATCGTGTGGAGTTTTTTCACCTCAGTGAATAAAAACACTGCGAACTGCGATGTATGTCAGTAAGCCAAAGATTGAAAGTACTTTATTATTTAAGCACTTTATTTCCTTTTATTTCTCAAACAATTGTGTGCTCTTTGTTTATAAATTCACTTAAAAAAGTGTAATGAAAGGGAATCATGTTAATTTGTTCTATTATTGTGTCTAAACATAACACTGAACCAAAACTGCGCTTTTCCACCATCGCGCCGAATCGTTCTAAGCACAGTCTGAAACGGTTACAGTTAGCCTATGTTTCCACGTGAGCCTAGTTTGACACGACATGATTACAAACTGTTCTCGGCTCGGAATTTTGCCACACAAATTTTTCGTTTGTGTTTACATTCAAACAAATTTCCGTTATCAGCCCTGCGGTGGAAAATGAAACCATTTACATACCGGCTGGCATGGATCGGCATGGAGTGGAACGGTTAAGCAACGAAAACGATTCGGCGCCATGGTGGAAAAGTGCGTTCTTCAGTAATAATTTTGTCCACTTTGTTTTTTTTTTAAAGCTAGAGAAGTAGTACTGGGATAGTGAGAAATTGTTTTGTTATATATCGTTTTTCTGTTCTGTTAATCTGTTATTGTTACTGTTTTCCAGTAATAATTTGGTGCAAAGTTCTTGTTTGCAAATTCGATTACAGGAATAAATAACTAAATAAATAGATTTATTTGGTTTAAATTATGTCCCGTGTTTTAACATCTACATGATTAATTAGCCTACAGGCACATTAAGAGCACAAATCACAAAATATTTTAGTGGTCATGAAAATGTATTCAGATTTAGCATATTAATGATGCATTCATCTGATAAATCATGACATTTCATCTACAGGAAAGTAAATGTAAGTTCAAGTGAATGCTTTTTAAAAGTAAAAAGTATTGGTATCGGTATCGATATCAGCAATACCGGCCCTGCATTTACTTGGTATCTGATCGATACCAAATTTTACAGTATCGCCCACCACTAGAAGGAATGCAATGGAGTGAAGGACCGTGAACTTGTGACAGAAGAAGCAGAAAGGAGGGTGACAGTGGAAAAATGATCTGAGGTGACGCCTCTCCAGATGAGTCATTCATTTAGTTTGCCTTTGTGTTTGTACGACTGTGCAAATCATTTGCTGTGTTGTGCAGTGCATTCAGACAGGGAAATATTAAATATTTATATTAAGATTAAGATATAATGTTAAATTCTGTTAAAAAGCTTTCATCAGAGAAGAAAAAGTATCGATGTTGCTGTTTCACATAACACAAGATCGAAATCTCATGTAGGCCTAGATTTTATTCTTCAACTTTGTTTTCTTTAATTCTTTGCAAATGCATTAAATAATAAAAACGAAAGAACACAATTATTATAGAACCAGTTCTAAAAAACTTAAACCTGTGTGATAAAATGTAAAGAGTGTAATTTCTGTGCCTCCAGCAGAACCAAACACAACTGAAAAACAGGTTTACAAACACTGCCATAGGTCGGACAAACCGGTCTCGCCCAAACTCACACCATGGGTTGAATCAGTGTTGCTATGGTTGAATCAGGCTGTTCAAACAAACAGAGATGTCTTGAAAGCCTCACAGTATTTAAATTGATCAAAGGCTTACGAATGGGCTACTTATAGTTGTCTCTGCACAATGAACTCAGATAAGCAAAAGACTTAAACAATCACACACAAGACTAATGTAACCAAGATTCTTTAAACATCTTTAAACATTTTTTTGTTTTGATTGCGGACTTTGGCAAATTTGAGTTTAGGACAATGTTTAGATCCCAGAAAGATTCCTGGGGTTCTCTCCTCATAAAAACAGGAAAAGAGAGAGACTGCGGTAAAAGTCTCCATGTGCTCTTCATTTAATCTCATTGCTGTGTAAGAGAAAAAAATCGTGATTTTGTTTCTTTCCTGCTTTGTTCCCTGTTATGTTAATAAAATCAGAGCATAGTACAAATAAATAACACAACCGTACTCCATTTAATAATATGATTTGATCTTCCTTCCCAACCACTAGAGATGGACCTCACACAAGTGTGCGAGCATATATGTGTGTATAAGCAGGGTGACTATGTGCGAGCGCGTCCGCGCAAGTGCGCAAATGTGCACGTAATAAAGCAGCCGGTCTTAATCATCTCCTCTGCTTGACACGTGAGGCGGTGTCAGAGCTGTGAGGAGATAAAGAGTGATGTCATTGCCCCCACCTCACCTGTTGTGACACAGGCAAATTGAACTGCAGGAATTTCACTGATAAGAACGTGGCGGCTAGTAAACAAACAATCTTATATTGACAATCCCATTTCGCTGCCTATGTTTTATGACCATGTGGTAGTATTGATCAGATAGTAGTGTATAGCTTATCAATAATGATTGCAACCCCTGCACAGTGCACATGTCTCTCCCCAAGAGAAGGAATCTCCCTCTCTATTCCATATGATAGGATTATCAGGACTGGGGTTAGGAGATTTACCTTGGAAAATAAGATTAACACGGGGCTCTGGTCCTTTGGCTCTGATGGTGAGAGTAGTGCAGAGGCAATTTGTTAAACCTTTCTTACACACACACCAGAGACGAAGTAAACAGACAGACATGTTAGGATGACGTCAGCTACAAAACACACAAACACGGCAAACCAAAAGAGAAATAAGAAATGCAATGTTGGTATGTACAAGTGCTTGTGTTAATGTAATGAAACCTCTCAAGGATTTGCTGGGTAATGAATTAAGAATTTAGTAAAAATTACAATCGGAAAAAAGCTCACAACTACAGTAAAATTCTGAGATGCATTATGTAAAATTTGATGTGTATAGTGCATTTTTTTTGCCTTGGAATAGTCTTTATCTGAGCAGCATGCCTGTGATGGATCAAAATGCCACCTACGTAAGCAGCTCACTCGGTTTTGGATCCAAGACACTGTCAACAATGACCCTGAAAACAATCTATTCTCTGACACCCTGTTTTCACTTCTGTCAGTCCTGGTCAAAATCTTTAAATTCAAGCTAATTGAAATTTACAGATCCTCAGAGAGGTCATGGGGGTGAAACATTCACAAGAAGGGGGACAAACCCTGTCACAAAACTTTTGCGTTCTCTCAAATATTTGCATTATTTAGGAAATATTTTGCATTCTATCGCAAACATTTAGGGTCCCCCTGAGAATATTTTGCTCTCTCTCATGCACGGGGAACACAAAAGTTTTGATAGGGAATGCAAATGCTTTGAAAATATTTTTCTCTCCCTTCTCATAAATCACCAGCTTAAACCAGCCTCAGTTGTAGGTTCAATTTATTGTGGAGTACTTAATGGTTAGACTAATGTCGTTAAATGTAGTCAATATTTTTTATTGCTGCACATCTTTTTACCCTGCCTTTGGCCCAAGATGCTGGAACTGTCCCCGGACCTCTTTTCATTTAATCATCATAATGTTGTCGTGGGCGGAATAAAAACCCTTTCATCAGAAAACATTTTAATCAGTGATTTTGTTGGTGAGACAAAATGGGTGCTGGGCTGTGATACCTGTCCTGTGCTTTTTGGCGGATAACCTGAAGCTGGAAGAGAAACAGAAATCCCAGGAAAAGCATATAATCAATTTTCCACAGAATTTCCTGTCTTTCATCTTTATACTCAGGAAGTGTTGTGTAATGTCTTATTATTTTCTCTTTCTACTGCCCTCTTGATTTGGTGGAATACTTCATGTGCACATACTGCTTCCATTCTCTTATCCTCTCCCTTCCTCCTTTTCTTCCTCTTATCTTTGCAATGCACCTGCAAAACAAATAGACGTTTCAAGTTCTTCCTCACACTCTTTTCTAATTCTGTTTTTCTTCTCCATATACAGACACACAGAGAAAAATAAAGGAGCACTTTTTCATGTCTCTTGCACACAGATGCAACGTTACGAAGGGGGAAATACGTCAACGTGCTGCTTGATTAACAAAAGACAGAGCTCGTGCAAATAAGCAGTGAGAAAGAGAAACAGGAAGGGGAAACTTTGCCTGATGTAATCTATTATAGTGCATCTTAACCAGCTTTCAAGTGGTGGGATGTGTTTTCTGCTCTCTTGCAAAGATTTTGCATTTTAAGAGTTTTACAAAAACGGATGATTTTCAAAAATCATGATTTATATTCTATTATCATGTTTTTATTGTGTTTAATTGTGTTAGATGTGTTTTTGAGTTATTACTACTTAAGCAAAACAACCCAACTACAGTTTGATTTATGTTCATTGGAATACACAATAAAAACATGATATTTGAAAATCTTTAAAAACTGAGTGATTTGTTTTTTTGCAAAAGAACTCTTTGTTTGTCAATGCATTGTTTTATTTTATTATTTGCATTTAGCTTTCTTATTCATCCCTGATCCTATTAGAACCTTGTCTAAGATACATTTGAATACACACAGGATGCTCTTTCTTTCTTTTTTCCAAGTTATATTTTAGGGGCTTTTGCCTTCATTTGATAGGACAGTGGAGAAAAGAGACAGGGGAGTGGGACCAGCAAAGGACGATCGAGACGGGAATCGCAAGTGCACTGGCGCAAGTGCACTGGTGCTATATGTCGGTGCACTAACCACAGGGCTGTTGGTGCCAGCAAGACGCTCTTTCATAGATCAGGAGAGCCGATATGTTTCATTTTGGTATCAACTTTGTCTATGTTATTTTATTCCTACAGTAAATAGGCATACAGTAGCATTAGATATACTTACAAACAGTCAAGATCTGTCCTGCAATTCTTCTTTAGGGTGGCATAAGTTGAGAACTACTGACAATTCACACTCATGGCTCGGCTGAGCAATAAAGCCGTTGAGAAAAAGGTTTTGTTAGGAGTAGTCCATTAAGGACATGTTCTTTGAATGATGCGTCACTTGAAATGGAACGAGACAATGCCGTTGAGACGCTTTGTTGTTGAAATCAAGCGGACACTAGGCCCGAAGGGAAAGACATTCATGTGTACACTCCTTAGGATGCAGTCATTAATTAAGGACACTCAGATAAGCTTTTATTTTCATTGAAAGGTAGACTATAAGAGTCAGACTAGTGGGAAATGTCACGAAAACGCAGGAAAGAACCCAATTGCAGGCAGCGGGGATGAAGGGGTTAAACAAACAAGCAGTTTATTTAAATAATAAAACACAAAACAAGAACCCACGATGGGGCAAAACACAAACAGGATAAATAATAGTACGGAGACTAACTGACATTAAACTGAATAAACACTTGAAAAACTCAACTAAACTAAACACTTACTAAAGCAGA
Source organism: Triplophysa rosa (assembly GCF_024868665.1). Lineage (NCBI taxonomy): Eukaryota > Metazoa > Chordata > Actinopteri > Cypriniformes > Nemacheilidae > Triplophysa > Triplophysa rosa. Next base: position 24,099,696 of record NC_079895.1, on the reverse strand, counting down.
TAAGGAAGCAACAGACGGGAACAAGAATGGGCAAAGACGGTTGACGCTGGACGAATAACAAGACTAACTGGGTACAGCACAACGCACATAGCACACACAATCCACGAGCACAGGACAAAGAAACATGAGGGTATAAATAGGAAAGACAAACGAGGGATAAAGACATGGGGCAGGTGTGGGAAAGATAACGAGGAAACGAGATGGCGGGAAACAGAGACGAGACACTGGAGAGAACGTATATTATTGTCAAAAGGACAATAATATGTTTCTCTCCACACATAACCAAAGGCTTTGCCATGGCTCTGCTACAGGACCAAGAAAAACATGAATAAGGAAGCAGAGCCATGACAGGAAATCTCTCTGAAAGACTTAGAGAGACTTACAGTATAAAGAGAAGCCCATGAGAAATTCTAGGAAATCCTTGCCAAAACAACCACAGACAAATAGGGATCTTTTGTACTTGACTTCTTTTAATACATTGTAATAAGCTATGTGATATGTCAGGTAATGCAGCCTACCAAGTCATTAGGAAATGCAATAGTTATACTTCTGCAATAGTTGCCATGGCTGTGTGTTACTTGCATACTTCATATACAGGCAATACACAGTTTTTCATCTGATCTGTTTTCAAGAATTTGATCACCAGTACTGCAAAACACTCTTGTAAACACATCTTCAATAACAACCTCTCACTATTCAATACTAGAACTGCATGTGCTGACTGCAAAGAACCTGTGTTTGGTGGTGGATGTGTACAGTGGGTATTTTTAGAGGTGGCTTATGTATGTGTTGTACAGTTGGTGTATGTGGTTCACTCTTAGAGGCGGGTTCCCGGACAGGGATTATCTTAAACCAGGACTAGGCCTTGTAGGATGTTTAAGTCATTGTGCATCTTGAGACAAAACAATCACACAGATATATTTTTAAGATATGCCAGTGCAGGTGCTTTCAATCAAGACACCTCTAACTTTTAAGTAAGATCGATTTCCAAATAGATATGTACAGTACATGAAACTACGTACATGGAAAACATTCACGTACACTGTAAAAATTGATTTGTTGTTTCAATTTCAAAAAAATTTGGTTTCCTGGCTGCCTTAAAATTTTGAGTTAATTCAAAGTAAAAATATTAGTTATTATGAAATTGTTGTGTTAACTAATATTTTTAAGTTGAATTAACTAAATATATTAAGGCAGCTAGGTAACTTAAAACAACAAATCATTTTTACAGTGTATTCATCCAAGCATGTGCAAGAACATATTACCCACATTTAATCAGCTGTCAGGTTACATAAAAGTACATTATACAGATGTTAGGGTTAGGTTAGATGATTGTGATATTATAATAGGGATAATATATTTCTATTTACAATTGCTGATAGAATTAAGACACCAATCAATAATTACAGTTTTTACTTCTAATAAAAAGTACTGAAGTTTAAGTTTTCATCAATGGACCCACTCATCGATTTAATCATACACTAGACTTGATTATATCTCACGGAGCCGATCTAACCAATATAGATATTATACCTCAAAGCGACAATGTCACTGATCACTATCTTATAACATGTACACTGCGCACTGCAGAAATCAGCCGTTTAACTCGTTATCGACAGGATAGAACAATTACCTCGACTACTAAAGATAGTTTCGCAAAGAGCTTGCCAGATCTGACTCCTTTAATAACCATACCAATAAATACAGAATCGCTCGATGACATGACCAGCAAATTGGGTACTATTTTCTCTAATACATTAGAAGCTGTCGCACCTATGAAGTCAAAAAAGATTAATGAGAAAAACGCAGCACCATGGTACAATAGCACCACTCGCGCCCTTAAAAGAGAAACACGTAAACTGGAGCGCAAATGGAAACAAACCCAATTAGAGGTCTTTAAAATTGCGTGGAAAGAGAGTGCAAACTGTTATAAAAAGGCACTAAAAGCAGCAAAGGCTGAGCACCTCCGTAACCTTATAGAAACTAACAAAAACAATCCAAGGTTTTTATTTAGTACAGTTGCTAAACTAACAAATAAACAGACTTCACCTGACCTGGGTATTCCGCCGCACCTTGGTAGCAATGATTTCATGAACTTTTTTACAGAGAAAATCGAAAACATACGAGACAAAATAGTAAAAACTCAACCTCCAAGTCTGTCCTATAAATTAGTACCAACCATCGCCCCAAAAGAAAGGCTACAGTGTTTTTCACCTATAAAACAGGAAGATTTAATTAAACTTATTGCAACATCTAAACCTACAACTTGCTTATTAGACCCCATACCAACTAAATTATTAAAAGAGTTATTACCCGTTGCAATTGAGCCCATTTATAACATTATCAACTCGTCAATTAATCTAGGCCATGTCCCAGGAGCCTTTAAACTGGCCGTCATTAAGCCTCTTATCAAGAAACCAAACTTAGACCCCAATGAACTAGGAAACTATAGACCGATTTCAAATCTCCCTTACCTGTCTAAAATACTAGAAAAAGTAGTGTCCACTCAGTTGTGCTCTTTCTTACAAAATAATGACATACACGAAAAATTCCAGTCAGGCTTTAGACCGCATCATAGTACTGAAACTGCGCTCGTTAAAATTACAAACGACCTGCTTATAGCATCAGATAAAGGTAACATCTCACTCCTAGTCCTGCTCGACCTTAGTGCTGCGTTCGATACTGTAGACCATAAAATACTTCTAGATCGCTTACACAATTATACCGGTATTCAGGGACAGGCACTACAATGGTTCAGATCTTACTTATCAGACAGACATCAATTTGTCCATTTAAATGGGGAATCATCAAATCTAACGCAAGTAAATTATGGATTACCTCAGGGATCGGTTTTAGGACCCTTGCTATTCTCCATATACATGCTGCCCCTTGGAAACATTATTAGAAAACATGGAATTAGCTTCCACTGTTATGCAGATGATACTCAGCTATATATCTCATCAAGACCAGATGATTCCTTCCAACTATCCAAATTGGCAGAGTGCATCGACGATATAAAGCATTGGATGACTTGTAATTTCCTTCTTTTAAATTCTAATAAAACAGAAATATTACTTATCGGACCAAAGACACGTGAGCAGAATATTTCGGATTATGACCTGCAAATTGAAGGCTGCACTGTTACTCCAACAAATACAGTTAAAGACCTTGGCGTTATATTAGACAGCAACCTGTCATTTAAAAATCACATCTCAAATGTCACAAAAACAGCCTTCTTCCACCTTAGAAATGTTGCCAAATTGCGAAATATTTTATGTGTGGCTGACGCAGAGAAGCTTATTCATGCATTTGTGACCTCAAGACTTGACTACTGTAATGCACTGCTTAGTGGTTGTCCTGCAGCATCAATAAACAAACTACAGTTAGTTCAGAATGCAGCTGCCAGAGTTCTAACCAGGTCCAGAAAATACGATCACATAACCCCAATGTTATCAACCCTTCACTGGTTACCCATTAAGTATCGTATTGACTTTAAAGTTCTTTTAATTACTTATAAAGCCTTAAACGGTTTAGCCCCTACCTACATAACAGAGCTTCTACCACACTACAACCCATCACGCTCTCTAAGATCTCAAAACTCCAGACTTTTGATAACACCTAGAATAACTAAATCCACCAAAGGGGGTAGAGCTTTCTCATACGTAGCACCTAAACTCTGGAATAGCCTCCCCGATACTATTCGAGGGTCAGACACACTCTCCCAATTTAAATCTAGATTAAAGACACATCTTTTCAGCCAAGCATTCACTAATACATAGCTAATGAACAGCAGCTACGCTAATTATTCTCTTTCTGTTTCTGCCCTCGCCTCGGGATGCCCATCCCGAGGTAGGGAGAGATTCCGCCAGGCCCAGATGAACGTCATATGCCCATCCACAACTAGAGATTACGCCAGCTACATCGGAAAATCCCGTGCCATCCTCCTGCGAGAGCCTGCGGACTGACTGACCATCCAGCTCCATCCAAGGCAATTCCATCACCACCCAAGAAAAAGGCGACCATCTGGCCGGCCCAGCTCAGACAATTCCATCCCCAGCCGAGAGCAAAGACGGACTACCTGTCACATAAATGCTAAATTTACAATACTTGGTATTTAATGCTAAACTTACATCACACGACAGCAGTTTGAAGTTATGGCTGCACTCAGTGACTTTGATTGGAGGTAGCTGGGTGGGTGTTGTGGGGAGTGGGGGGGCTTGTTGGTTGTGGTTCGGGGCGTTTCATTTGTTGGGACTGTGTGGATCTGGTCTGGTTGGTCTTGTTTTGTGGTCGATGTCGGACAACAGAGGAATAAAGTTAATTATGCCATTACTACTTTTCCCTGGTTGTTCCTCTGTTGTCTGTTGTTGATCGCGGAATGAGACCGGGTTGGACCTGCACGGTTTCGGCGGGTGGGGCTTCCTGGGTCGCGGCTCGTGGGCTCTCCCTGTTCTTCGTGGACGTTGCTCGGTGGCTTTGGTCGGGGTCACTGAGTGCAGCCATGACACGTCAGAGGAGATCTGGCCCTCCCGGCTGAGCCTGGTTTCTCCCGAGGTTTTTTTTTCTCCATTATTCAGCATTGGAGTTTGGGTTCCTCGCCACAGCAGAGCAGTGCAGTGTTGGCTTGCTCACCGGGAGACTGCATTTATTTATTTATTTATTCATTTATTTATTAGATATTATTTATTATAATGATCTTGCTTGGTCTATAAACACCATGCACTGTGCTGTGTTTTACCTTTCTGTGTTTTTCTTATTTGCTCCTGTAAAGCTGCTTTGGAACAATGCACATTGTGAAAAGCGCTATATAAATAAAATTGAATTGAATTGAATTTTAAGTTATATAGTTTATTTAAGTAATATTGAACATGAGCCAATTTGCTGGTGTTTATAACTGGATAGCAACATAGCAATATTCTGCTTTATAATAATAATAATAATATGACTTACTGATAATATACAGTTATTGTTAAAAATATGTAATATAACAACAACAATAATAATAATAATAATATGACTTACTGATAATATAGAGTTATTATTAAAAATATATAATAATAATAATAATAATGTAATACATGTGCATTTGCTGTTTACATTTGGACTTATGCAATCTTCATTATAATATAAATTCAAACAATATTACTTAAATTGAATATTTAACATAGAAAACTCCTACACCATCACAGACAAACACACATGCAAATTGTATTTTCTGTGGACAGAATATTCTCTTTCCAAAATGCTGTCTGATTCTCACGCTCTCTTCCTCACGCACATGCACTCACACCAGTGATGTGAACAGCTTCAGACATTATGGTTTTTCCTGGTCCTCCCCTCTGAGGCAGAGTGAATCCTCACAGCGAGGACTGGTATAAATATCTAACCCTCCTGCTTTTAGGGTCACGCTGACCAGGGCTGCTGGGTCTTCACACAAGCCCACATGGCTTCTGTCACACACACTCTTTATCTCAAGAACACACACAGATAGAGTCCATGACCTAACATACACCTCAACGAGCACAAACATACACAAAAGCGACCTGATATATTGAACAAACACCCTCCTCAAACATCTGGACACACACAGTGCACCTAGAGGCTGCCTAACACACACACACAGTGACATTAAGACAAGACAGGATTATCATGGTAGATATAAACCAGTAAGAGAAACCTGTGTATTTTAGGGGTTTGAAATTCAATGTGCCATTGTGTCCCATTGTACCATTTCCAGAAATGTGACAAAAATGCTGTTTTGTTTCCCAGTACTTTCAACTAACCTGACAATTGCTGTTCATTATACGGCTCATTGTATATTATTAAACCTAACCCTCAAATAACCCTTTTTGCATTTAGACCATTTAGTTTAATTTTTAAGTTTTTTTTCTCATGGGGACCAAAAATGTCCCACAAGGTCAGACATTACTGGTATCACAATTTGGTCCTAACACTGATAATGTTTACCAGGACACAGTTAACTCACCAAAAGTAAGTATTAAAAAGCAGACATTTGCAGACTGGGGGCTGAACACCTACAGTCTTATTTTAACAACCATAGACGTAGAGATAGGTGATACACACACACCATTACTGCCACTCACCTCTGCGTCATTGACTTTCATCATCCCACCACTCTAGGACCTGACTCATGGACCGCAGAGGGAAAAAAATGTGTTTGTGGACCCAGAGGAGATGGACCTAGACCATCAGCTTTGAGCAAAACATACATGCTGACGGCAATTTGAGGGACTACTTCTCTTTTCAATGGACATAAGGTTGATGCATTACCTCCCGGTGTCAAGAAGACGTTTGTATTGATTGCTCTCTATTGAAGGTCCCAGTCATTTCTGATGCACCTGCAATGAGCCCCCCACCACCATCACCCATGCAGGTCAGTCTGACAGTGAAAGAAAAACAGAGCTAGTGTAGAGGAAGGGTGAAAATAGTCTGATGTTTACAGACTGATAGAATAATGAACCTGCATTCCTCTAGCTGTGATAACAGGGCTCTGGGTAGCAGACTGGGCTCAGAGCCAATCACACATGCACAGTAGATTTAAGGCCTTAAGTGGTGCTGGAAAAAAGTAACTGGGCTGTGGGAGAAAACCATTTGGGGTGGGTGCTGCTTATCAATCAAGGAGGTTGGACAGCTTCTGTAAACTATGTAAAAAACTGTTAGGATTAACTACTACACCATGAGTAGTATATATGTGACCCTGGACCACGAAACCAGTCATAAGAGTACATTTTTTGAAAATCTAGAATCTGAGGGTGCAAAAAATCAAAATATTGAGAAACTCGCCATCGGGTCCATCAGAGGTGCTGTAGCAGGCCGTTGCTAAGAAGAAACAGGTTTGTTTTAAAGTCTCAGTGAAATAAAAAATTACAATGCCTATTTTTTTCATTAAATATTGCCGCGTTTAATGTAAATAGTTTATCAGTGCGGGTCATTCTGTTTTTAAAATTCGCGTGCCCTCATAATCTTTAGTTAAAATCTGAAAATGCAGTTCCTTCCTGTAATGACTATCCATCTTAAATGACGTATGTTAGACGGCTTGGGCGGCGCATCTGTTAACACCTCCCCCTCAACTGTCAGTCTTCTGCCAGTTCCATTTCAAAATGCAACGGATGTTTTTATACATCTAATTAAATCACAGAAAAAGACGAAAGCCACGCCCACCATTTTTCTCATTAGAAATTCCAGTTCACTCGGAAATGCGTCAAAATACAAAAGTAAAAACAATCGCAACTTCTGGTTCACGGGGACTTTAACGCTCTCTGTTGGCTTACCGCTGTAAGGACGTTGTGGAGAGTTGATTAACCTGAAAGCAGAAATTCTGAGCTTTATATAGATACCAAATTTGAGTGGACAATCCCCAAAAAGCTGGCAGCAGCGCGCAAAGTTTGTAGGCATGTTTCCGGCCATTTTTGTTGGTGATTTTGCAGCATCCACTCACGAGAATAAAGTTTTGATATATTTACGGTAGGAAATTTACAAAATATCTTCATGGAACATGATCTTTACTTAACATTCTAATGATTTTTGGCATTAAAGAAAAATTGATCATTTAGTCATTTAGGAGCTTCAGGATGCCAGTTTGTGCTTATCACTGCCAAACGTCTGATCACTGTGGTGTCTAGTAGCCTAGTTGTTGATTCTCAGAGGTGACATATTTATATCCAATGCATCTGCAACTGTTTACTGATAAGTAAGTGTGATTAAGTGAGTTACTAAGTAAGATTAAATGTAAATGATTGTTTTAGATAGATATAATTAAGATAAATCTTGATGTGTGTGTACATATTCTTGTGTTTATGAATATGTGGCGTTTAAGTAGTATACTGGTAGTACTGACCTACTGAAAATATGATGCATAGCATTTGTGTCCAGAAACAGACAGAAATGAGTGATTTATTTATAGACAGATCCATCTATGTGATGAGTATATCTATATCTTACGTCTTCGTTCTCAACATGTAACGAATAAACATTATTAAAAATATTTTCATCAGTTTGTAGAATTAAGCAATATTACCATCCCTGTTAAAACGTTTTTTAATTGTACTTGCATTTTAGATACACTATGGCCTGCTGAGCTCTTTTGCAGCTATTTTTCCCAGATATTTTTACTATTTTTCTCTCACTACCTGCGGAGCCCTCCAGGAACAACTGACACAGTGTGCAGACTCCGTCTTACATGGGAATGGAGAAAGATAATAAATCCAGTGGATAAACAGGATGTGGGAGCAATAGCAAAAACAGATGTGGAAAAAAATGAATAAGGGTTTTGTTGTACATGTACCTGACAACTCTCACTGACATCCGAACAACAATTTATTTAACAAAAGAGGCAAAAAGAAGAGAAGCATTACATAGAAGCATTACAAATGTTGCTTTTTTCCCATTAAATTTTAAGTTCAGGTTTGCCCTGAATACTGATGTAATGAAAATATTTATTGGCCATCTTGAAAACCTTTATTATTAAATAAAAGAATTTCAAAGAAAACTAGAAAGGTTCACAACAAACTTTGATGTTGGTTTAAAGGTGCAGTGATCTGGCCGTTTTTATTGTTATACTATTGTCTGATGTCTACTTATGACGTTCACGTGGTTTTTACATTCGAAAACATCAAAACCAATAGGTAATAGGCTATTTTCTATCCTGGTTTTGAGGCCGGCTGGAGAAATGCTCGGTTTTTAAGGGCGGGCCGCATAGAAGACTTGGAAGTAAACGCCCACTGCTATGATTGGATAGCAGCTTGTGTAGCTGACTTAGTTGGAGCCTTCTGTGAATTTGGTTAGACACGTATCACAACGTGATTTTATTCAAATTTACGGACTTATTTCCCGGGTGTGATGGCAAGGCTTTGCGTATAGTTTGTATAGCCTATAGTTGTATGGTGTTTAGTGATATATGACCGTAGATGTCAGCATTTAAGACCCGCGAACCGGACAGAAGATCACCGCGATCGCGGGTCTCAAATGTTATAGTTTTCATGATAAATAAACAAACGGTCGACTCCCGGCCAAAACGACAGTGTTGGCAGATATGGATATGACCAAGCACCAGAAATAATATCGAAACACTTCAAAACAGCCTCCATTATTCGCAAACGGTGGATAAAACCTTGAAAAATGATATATGAGCCCGCCAAATCACAGAGATGCCGATTACAATTATTACAAATGACTAGAGGTCCCCAGGTAATACTATCAGGGCATATCAAGCGATCTCTAACAAAGCAATAGTGACGCATAGTACAAATATGTTTTACTCACATAAGATTGCTGCGCCATTCCTATAGGATCCAATATTGACAGCACTGCTTTTTAATTTTAGTCTCTCCGCAAAGACTTGTTCAAGGAATCCGCTTTGAAATGAAGCAAACAAACGCTCAATGTTTTCCCCACGTGAGCTGGAACGTCTTTAAAAATGAACTTCAACCACGCATTCCTACTGTCGGAATCCGAAGGAAGGTTATGCAGTGACTGTGTTCTTCCACAACCAGGCACTGCACAATATTTTGCGATCTTTAACGGCATGATGCTTACACTCGCTCTATCTGGTTCTGTGCAGCTTGTGTTCAGTACTGTCATGCGCAAACCAGTGGGCAGGGCTCGAGAAGTAGGCGTTGATATTCTTCTGTGGAGGCGGTGTTCAACCTGTCCATGACGTCATAGATAGGTGCATTCCAGGACCTGCCGTTCGCTGAGCCTCGTGTCAATAACAGTTGATATTTCAGTAACAAGAGTGTTTTCAGGTCTGACACTTACAGGATGTTCGCTTGAATACGATTCCCTCTTATATAACAAAAGCTCTGTCATGGCTCTGCTTCATTTAGTCATGTCTTTCTTGGTCCTGTAGCAGAGCCATGGCAAAGCCTTTGGTTATGTGTGGAGAGAAACATATTATTGTCCTTTTGACAATAATATGCATTCTCTCCAGTGTCTCGTCATTGGCCCCGCTCCTCTCATTTCCTTGTTATCCTTCCCTGAGTGTTTGATTAACCACACCTGCCCCACGTCGTTATCCCTCGTTTGTCTTACCTATACATACCCTCTTGTTTCTTTGTCCTGTGCATTGTACTATGTTTGTAGTGCTTGTACTACGTCGTGTATGTGTATCGTGCCAGTCAGTGTTCCTGTGTTGCTGTGTAAAGAGCCCAGTCCAGTCTTAGTAAGTGTTTAGTTTAGTTTGTCAAGTTATGTTTAGTCAAGTGTTATGTTAGTTTAGTCCAGTCTAGTTTATTTTTCCTGTCTTGTTTTTTACCCCCCTCGTGGGTGTTTTGTTTCTGTTTTGTCTATTGTTTAATAAATATATTCCGTTAACCCCTTCATTGCCATTGCCTGCCTGCATTTGGGTTCTTCTCCACGCACCTCACCGTGACATAACCGAACGAGCCAGCAGAACCCAGCAGGCAGCATGCCGACTCCCAGCGATCCTCCTGACCCACGCCTTTTCGGGATCCCGCCAGGGGAGCCGGGCCGTCATGGATTACGTGGACTGAGTTCCTGGACGCGGCAGCAGAGTGGGTGTTCGGTGAGGAGGTAGCTCGGCTTCATTTTTAATCGTGGCCTCACCGAACCCCTCTCCCCTAGCGAGATGAGGATGCTGGGTTCCCCCAGCTTCGACAACATGATCTGGATTTTGGCTGACCGGGACAACCCTGAGTCCATCGCATCAGCCCGGGCATCCCTCCCACTAGCTACTGTGCCAGAGGGTCGCATCCTGGCCATCGCCACCATTGGGGGAACTCAGCTCCTCCTCCGCTCATCAGCATCCGTGGCCGGCGCAGACGAAGGGAGTCGTGGGACTCCCCATCCGACTCCTCCGGTACGGAGCTAACCGGGCTCCCCATCGCTTCTCAGCAACCGGCCACATGTCCTGTGGGCCGGTCCAGGAAGAAGAAGCCGAGGAGGGGGAGGTCCAGTCCGGTGCAGCGTGTCCAGTCTGTGTCCAGTCTCCAGTTTGTCCAGTCTGGTCCAGTCTTGTCCAGTCATGTCTCCAGTCCGGTGCAGCCGGTCATCCAGTCTCAGCCGGCGTCCCAGCCGGTGATCCAGCCGGCGTCCCAGCCGGTCCAGCCGGCTCAGTATCCAGCCGGCGTCCAGCCCGGTCCAGCCGGCGTTCCAGCCGGCGTCCAGCCGGCATCAGCCCTGTCCAGCCGGCCTTCCAGCCGGCGTCAGCCCTGTCCAGCCGGCCTTCCAGCCGGCGTCCCTGTCCAGCCGGCCTTCCAGCCGGCGTCAGCCCTGTCCAGCCGGCCTTCCAGCCGGCCTTCCAGCCGGTCCCGTCCGGCAGCAAGGCCCCTGGGAACTCCCAGGGCCAAGACTGTTCCCCCCAGGACTCCCCTAAGTCCCCAGGACTCGCGCCCTCGAGCGCAGCCGGGGACTAGAACTGTTCCCCCTTGGACTCTTTTGTTCCCCCATGAACTCTTGTTTTGCCCCACCCCCCCCTCCCTTGTTTGTTATTCTTGTTGTGCACCCCAACCCCATGATAATCTTGTTTTGTTTGCCTCTGATTTTGTTTTCCTTGTTCTGTCTTGTCATGTCACTGTCTCAGTCTGCCCTGTCTCGTCCGTCTACCCCTTGGTGAGCACCTGGAGGTGCTCATTAAAGGGGGGGCTTCTGTCATGGCTCTGCTTCATTTAGTCATGTCTTTCTTGGTCCTGTAGCAGAGCCATGGTAAAGCCTTTGGTTATGTGTGGAGAGAAAAATATTATTGTCCTTTTGACAATAATATGCGTTCTCTCCAGTGTCTCGTCATTGGCCCCGCTCCTCTCGTTTCCTTGTTATCCTTCCCTGAGTGTTTGATTAACCACACCTGCCCCATGTCGTTATCCCTCGTTTGTCTTACCTATATATACCCTCTTGTTTCTTTGTCCTGTGCTCGTGTATTGTACTATGTTTGTAGTGCTTGTACTACGTCGTGTATGTGTGTCGTGCCAGTCAGTGTTCCTGTGATCCTGTGTTGCTGTGTAAAGATCCCAGTCCAGTCTTAGTAAGTGTTTAGTTTAGTTTGTGAAGTTATGTTTAGTCAAGTGTTATGTTAGTTTAGTCCAGTCTAGTTTATTTTTCCTGTCTTGCTTTTTACCCCCCTCGTGGGTGTTTTGTTTCTGTTTTGTCTATTGTTTAATAAATATATTCCGTTAACCCCTTCATTGCCATTGCCTGCCTGCATTTGGGTTCTTCTCCACGCACCTCCGTGACAAGCTCGGGTTAAAATTGTGGTCCTAGTTCACTGCACCTTTAAAGGTCTTGACATTTTGAAGGTGTAGTAACCTTAGAAAGGCATTAAGTGTACAACACGGTCTCAGATCTTTGCATATACAGGTGTCGTATTTTTCTTCTTCATGGTAATCCGAAGTGAGTTCATTATTTGCTCTTATGCAAATAAATTGCAAAGCCATTATTTTGTGTGTTTGAGAGACATGAGCGAATGAGAAAATCTGTTTGGATTGCATTCTCTGTAAAGAGATCAGATAGTGTTACGGTGAGATCAGGTTATACGCTCACTTTCACTCATACTGACGCACTTTCATTCAACATTCCATACATTTCCTACCCCCGAGCATTACCCACTGACTGAAATCCAATTCTATGTGTGAGTCAGCCATGAGCATAATTACATAATATCCTACGAAAGTGAAGCGACTATTCCTCTGTTCACTTAGGAAAGTGAGCCTTCACTAACAGTAATCCATGGTGGCAATGACAGGGCATTGTGACATTAAGAAGGGTCATGAGATTCACAACACAGAAGACAAGCCTAGTTTGTTTATACTGAAGGGGCCTAAACAATGAGTTCACGTCATGGGAAAGTTGGACTCATTCATTCTGTTAGGTTTCCTGAAAGTGGAGAAGAGCAAATATTTCTGTGCCGAATTTTAAATTAATTTGACTACGTACTTTGAAAACAGAATAGGTAAACATGCAAATGACTTGTTACATATATATATACAGTATATATGGGCAGGCTCTGTTAAAATTGTCCTGAATTTCCTCACCTAACATGTACTGTACAATATACTTCTCATGAAATCGGTTCCAGCTGCCTCTCACAGGTGCAAAAGATATTTTACAGCTGTGGTATAAATTAAAGTTTATTAGCTATTTTACTAGAAAAAAGCGAAAAGCTCTTTTCGATATGAATCACCCCAATGTCCTGATAATTATGAGGTCGGAAAAATGTGCTCATCAAGCACTTTCATGGGGTCTTATAAGTACACTTTGTATATTTATAAATATATAAAGCTTTATAAAACAGTAAAAACATTATTGGTGATATTTCAAAAAGCAAGAAGGGTCCTTCTCAGAAAACCCTTGAGAAAGATTATAAAAGCACTTATTTCAGCACGTATGAGAAAAGAATGAATTTCAAGATTTAATCTCCTTATTTTCAGATATTTGCCACCGCCAGCCACCTGAAGTCATGCTGCACAACAGCACATTTCTAAATGATTATATCAGCTATAACTAAATGACTGAGTTTGGTTTCAAATAATGTCTTCTTTATACGATTTTAAGCAGACTCACTTACAGAAACTACAGCTCGATTCTTAACATGAAGTTAATGTGGAAAGCAACCTAATTTTGTCCAAACTCTGAATTCTCCATTGACATCGAATGCGTAAGAGGTGATGATTTTACGACACCAAACTGGTCCGAGTACGTAAGACTGAGAGACTCTGGAGAACTTTACACTCATTTTCCCATCTCATTTGCACATTATAACATTTTAGTCATCTGACATTTTCTTTGCTAATAATAATACTGTATGTGAAAAAGAAATACTCGTTAATCATATTTTAAAGGTCATATCTACATATCTACATATAAAACACCCATTGACTTAAGAATCCAGCGTAGGGCATTGGTGTTATCAAAATGTAACTATTTTAGCTTCCTATTCAATACAAAAATGTTATATTATATTAATAAAAAATAAAAGGCAACGGGAATCCATAGAGTTTACTTACAAAAACATTCTTCTATTGCATGCTCGTAGAACTGTGCACATGCAGGTCTCTTACCATCTGCAGAAAAAAAACTGAGTGAGATACAGGACTGTGTAATTTACCTAGAAATTATTTACTGTCATTCAGTTAAAGGATTATGTGACATTAACTGAGTAAAAACCCAACACAGAAACACAAGCCGACATTCCAAAAGTACACTATGTTCCAAATGACAAATGTAGCCTTTTCCAAATTACATAATTTTCATTGTTGGGTCTACGCCAAATTCTCTCCTCTGTGCCCAAAAGTATGCTGCACTATAGACACGTTAAACAGTCATTATCCTTTACATAATGATGTGAAGTACTTCAAAATACTGTTCACAAAGTACTGTAGGCATCTATTATCTTCACATGCATTTTATTTTTTTATTTTGACGACGTTGCATTATTAAAATAAATGATAACAGCACCAACAGACCAAACTATTCCTCTGAAACTCCCATTAAAAGAGTTGCTGCCACCTACCGTCTTCTAAGTGCATTTCCCTAATGTCTGGTGGAACTTCTCTCTGCAGCCCGGAGAACTGCATGTGGGAGGAGTTAACGCTACAAACTGCAAGTGGGAGGAGCTTAGGCCGCAAGTAGGCTGGATTTCACTCGATGGTTGAGAATGGCAGGAGGTAGAGAGACAGTGAGTGTGTTTACATGCACAAAATAAACGGATATCTATAAAAAATCTGCTTATAAAAGAAACCTGTTTTCACGTGCTTACATGCATATCAATAAACCGACTACGCAGAAAACCGCGTTTACATGGAAATTTGAGACTTGCCAGGTTTCTCGCGTACAGTGACGTCACCATCGACAGTCCGTCTAGTAATTAAAAATGCCACGGGAAATTATATTTTACTGTATTTTTATATCTCTTCTCGTGTCCGCAGTACCTGAAAATGCAACAATAGTTTTTCATTTTGCCGTTTCCACATCAACTGCATGATTCGAGAGCGGACTTTTATTTGTTATTTTACTGTTACTTCCGTTTGGGACTTTTACTATTGCGCTGTCAAACATGCGCACATAAAAAACTGAGAGAAAACCAGTAAACCGTTTACATGCAGCGCGAAATCGGAGTAATGGGCATTGGGCAAAAACCACCTCTGCAGAGCGGGTTTTACTTACGCTGTTTATGAGCTTTCCTCTATAAAAGAAAACCGTTTTACGCGTTAACATGCTTACTTGTTACCAGCTTATTAAGCATAATCGGAGTAAAGGTCTTTGCACATACAGTCCGACATTTTCGTATGCGTTTTTTCGTATTTGTCTCTCGTTTGTACGGTGTCTCTGAATTGTTATAAAAGGCCACTCAAAACGCTTGATACGAATGCGAAAACGCAGAAAATCGAACCCGGTCCGAATTTTTTAATGACGGGCGAAAATATGGAGGCGGTGTGTAAATGTGATTGACACAACGTGAGGTCGTATTTATTTTTTAACGTGCGGAAATTTCGGACGCAAATTTCGGACTCAGTGTGCAATGGGCTTAAGACTGTGCATTTAAACGCACCCAGTAATGAAACCACTATAAAAAAAAATAATTTTCACTATAGTGTAGGGGATTTACAGTAAAAGACCCGTAGACCAGTTATGATGAAAGAAGACTCAGAGTCAGGAATATAATTAATAGAATAAAATTTACTGAAGAAAAAGTTTGTAGTTTTGCCAGCATAAATCAGCTTCTCAAGGAGTTCCACAGGCCGACCTGCTTTAAATTTGAAATACAGTGATATTTATGCTAACAGAGTCAACTAAACTGCGTCATTACTTAGTTAAGACATCCTTCCGTGATTGGTTGGACCAAAATATAATCTCTATAAAAGGACAAAAGGTCCATCTCCTCTTTGTCCATCTGTGGCTTTCTTGCTCATTCCACACAACAAGGCCGCAATGCCCTGTTTGTTTGCATTCTCTTGCACAGACTGAGGCGATGTACCCAAAACATAATGATAAGATGTTTCTGCCCTTACAACTGTAGTCATTCTGCTAAGATTTAGCAATGACCTGTTATAAGAACTGTATTGATTTAAGGAATTAAAATAAGGGTCTCTGTGAGTTTTTACACATACCACAAAGACACCTGTCTGGCTCTAATTCTGACATCCTTGACATCTTGGAATGACACATGTTCCAGGAATAGATGGAACTACTACATATACTAACAATTATGCCATGAAGGGTTAACTACTGATTTGCTTGTAATCATAATTAAATCATTCTTAAGAAAATGTAAATACTGATCATATTTGATTAATAAATTCATAAAACCACACAGAAGGATATATCAGAAGCAAAATGGGGCCACCCGTCCCTTCAGTAGTTTAAAGTTTTTTTAAAAAACGGTCAGTTCTGGTCCTGGATTCGGATTGGTTAAGCCAAGTTCTAAGCCGTTATAAAATACCCCGATTTATAACTGCTGACCGCATTACATAGCCTAAATATCACTAAATTTACTTTATTTTATGAAACCTTGCTACGCATATGAAATAGCCGTTTTATAAACGCAATAATCCCCACGAAGCAGTGGTTTACAAGTGCATTTTTATAACAGCTGGGTTTCAGGCACTCTTCTCGCATCGTTCCACAAGGCCCTTAGCTGTTAAAAAATGCACTGTAACCCACTGCTTCGCGGGGCTTATTGCTTTATTATGCCTATTTTCATTTCAGAAACCACAATTTCTCTAAACCACTGCGAGCACTGCAGTTTCTGTTACCAATTATTAAAATGCCCCTCGAAACAGTGGGTTACAAGTGCATTTTATAACAGCTAAGGATTTTTTATAACAACGCCCTTAGCTGTTATGAAATGGACTGTAACCCACTGCTTCTTCGGGCTTATTGCTTTATTATGAGTCTTCTTTTTGTTAGTATCCCAAGAAGATACTACACCAACTGTGGATTATGAACCAATACTATAAAAAACCAATCAAAATCCTCTTGAGGTTTGTACAGCCCACTTGCGGCTGACCCGCCCATCTGCAGCTAGCTCCGACCTACGCTTTTACCTAACTCGGAACATCTAGAAGTTTATTTTGGCGGCTGGCAAACCAGTTATGTGGTGCATTACCGCCACCCAGTGGACTCAAGCGTGGCGCACAAAAGGAGGCAAATTAATACTGTAAATTCCTTTTGTATGATAATCCAAGTGTTATCTATTTACATCTTTTTTGTAAAGATCTCAAGACCTCAATGAAGACGGCCAAAACATATCTTGTTCATATCTTGTTTTATATACCAGCAATATCTGCATCCACACAGTTCTGTGTGGTTATCCATTCAAAACATGTGATGGTTTGCTGATTCTGATGCATTGCCTAATTCTTACCGTTGTGTTTCATTTTGCATAAGGCTTTACTAATTAATATCAAACAGAATGCGTTTCTGGATGCGTAAACTGAACAAGTGAACGAGGCAGCGTCAGCTTAAAGTAATTAATATTCATGAGTTAAGAATTCGCCGTCGAAGCGTCATTGGTCCTGCATACGCAGCTCACTACAATACAATACAACAATTACTCGAGTAACTTTTCTTAGTAGAGAAAGAAAACAAATCACAGTTATACTTTTCCTTTAGTCTTTTAAATGTGTGTGAAAAGATGCTAAACCCTTCTGCAAACGGCGAGTCATCCCATGTTGTGGTGAAATATGTTGAGGAGTACATGGACCTTGTCGAGTCTTTGCCGCTGGACCTACAGAGATGTGTGTCTCACATGAGAGAAATAGATGCCAGATATCAAGGTGAGAGCTCAGCGACAGCTTTATTTGTACGTTAGTCTAAAAACAAACGCTGCCTTGTTTTGAGAAGTGATTTTGGGTAACACGCTAGCTAGCCTGCTAGCGGCTAACTTGTTAGCACGTGAAACTTCGAACGTTAGTTTTCTTTCAATGGAGCGATTAATGGTTTTATATATTGATTTTGTAGGTTTTCTGATGACATTTCTGCATTTACTGTTGCGATAGTGTGGAGTGCATGATCGGTAACGTTACTCGGAAATCTGGCAGCTTCTGTATCGTTGCTAAACTTCCTGTTTATAATAAGTAAAGATATACCATTATTAACGTATGTTTTTAAACGGTTTAGGTAAATGGCTCTTTAAATATTAAGAAGATGTCACACTTATCGAAACGGCACGTGAAACATTCGTTAGAGACCTTTGTTGTCATGGCTACCGGCTGTGATAGTGAAGGTTAAATAGATAAATAACGTATCTAGATAGAAAAATGTCTGCATTATTGTATTTCATTATTAATTGTGGTTTATCATTGTAGAGATCCTCAAGGAATTGGATGAAAATTATGAAAAACATAGACAAGAATCAGATCCTGTACAGAGGAAGCGCCTTCTCCACTGGATCCAGCGGTCTTTGATCCGCACAGAAGAATTAGGAGATGAGAAGATCCAGATCGCAGGCCAAATGGTGGAACTGGTGGAGAACCGCTGTCGGCAGCTTGAGTGGCAGGGCGAGCATTTCCACACCTGCCAGGACTCACCGGAAAGCATTGTGTCTGTGGGCAGTGCCCCCAGTGCCATAGAAACAGTACCTATGACACCCCTCTCTTCCTCACTGCTGTCAGTGAGTAAACCATGTGTGGATAAAAAACGAGATGAGGCTCTAAGCTCAGTTGACAAGTCTGGTGGAAAGCGATCACGAAGGCAAAAGAATGGTTCAGAGAACCGGGAAAACTCAAATTATGGCATGGAGCACACTGAGGAGGTTGGTTCTTGCACGCCGAAGGAGAAAAAGGCTAAGACGTCATCCACGTCATCAAAGAAGAAAAAGAGGTCAAAAAGCAAGCAAGATAGAGAGCCATCACCAACAGATCTTCCCATTGACCCAAATGAACCCACGTATTGCCTTTGTGAGCAAGTTTCTTATGGGGAGATGATAGGTTGTGATAATGATGAGTGCACAATTGAATGGTTTCACTTCTCTTGTGTCGGTCTGCACCATAAGCCCAAAGGAAAGTGGTACTGTCCAAAGTGCAGAGGTGACAATGAGAAGACAATGGACAAAGCTTTAGAGAGATCGAAAAAAGAGCGGGCATACAACAGGTAGTGTGCAGTTTACCCGGTTGCTGTGTTAATTCCATATAGTGTGTCGGGCACTAAAAGTACCCAGTGTTTTAAGACAGGCTGTGTGATGTTCTAATAGATTAGGCTTGATCACTGGTTTGTATATATTTTAGGGATATAGTGGAGCTAAAGGCTTAGTGATACAAAGGGATCACTTTTCAGCTAGCAAGTATGTAAAATACTCTGTTCATATTCATAAGCATTTCATTGTTTTCAGTAACTTTGTGTTTTTGCTTTGTCTTACTGTATGAATGTTAATAAGACATAGTGCTGTTACATGTGTTCTTCCCACCTTCTAAAGATAACCAAGTATTTGTCAACTCCACATTTGCAATGGTGACAGATTTGTAATGGGTTGTATTAATCACTTATACGTGGACAATAGCTTGTCATGCGACCAGGTTCTCGCATATCTAAAGAAATGTGTGATCTGGTCTACATTTGTGTATTTAGTTCGTGTAAGTGATGCATTACTCATGAAGGTTGTTTCAACTTTTATTTAAGTATTTACAAGTGCTGGAAAATGAGATTGCCATCCAGTGCAAGATCTGACACAAAATTCAGATGTTTTGTATATACACAAGAGATTTGATGCAAGGACACACTCAAGCATTCATGCATGTAACAGCATACATTTGCAACGATAAAGGTTTTTAAATAGACCTGAAGACATTTGCTTAGACTCTGTGATGCAAGCTATGAAAGGATGCATGTTAATTAACTGCAGTTACTTGTAATCTCAGTAGGATTGGATATTTTGAGTAGTACCAGCAAATCTCAGTTTTTTTGACTAGTAAATGTTTTTATAAATGAATGAATTTTGCCATTGCTTTTTTCAATATACATAGAAACCCCATGTATGTCTACCAACATACACAAATTCTCATTGTGTGCCATCTGCTTACCACTGATGTGGCATGCCAGCTGCCCTTGTACAAATAAAACAAAAAGAGTCATGAATGAACCCCAAAACTGAAACCACAGAAATGTACACTTTTGCTTGCTTATGAGAGAAACAATAATGTTGTACTGAATACATTTTCACCAGACTATGACTTATATCTATGAGTCTTTTATCCAGGGGTATTTGCCTCTTTTTAGATCAGTGATCTTAATGAGATTTGAAAAGCACTCCAGTCGAAAATGTAGATGATAATAAAACAAAAATCACAATCTTACATGAGTAAAGTGCATAAAAACTTAAAAATGATGATTTGGAAAAACTACCCTCCAACAGAGCACGTTTCAGTGAGAAAATGTTTTTGAAAGTGGTCAACTGTCCCGCCAGCTCTGCTCTACAATCGCAGACACCCGCTTTTCATATTCTCGTTTATTTTCTTGATACAGTTGTGCTGCCTGGCTGTTTGCTGGGCTGTTGGGATTTGGTTCATCTAGAAGGGACTGTAAGGAAAGACCAATCACTGTACACCTTAGTTACAAGTGCTTGGTAAAACTAAGAAATATATACATTTTATTCAAATCAAGATACATTTCCTTATTTTCACAGAAGAGACATTTACACAAAACATCACTGAGAAAATAAGTATTGTATTATCTTGTAAGTTTAATACACATATTGAAAACTGTTCATAGGCTGAATGAAGTATCTCCTAAATAAGTATGGAATAAAAAAGATGAAAAGGTTCATAAAAATACCTGGATTGATGTCAAAATGGAAGACACGTCATAAGTTGGACTCCACCGATTCTGGAGAATATCTAGGCAGATACTGCCATCAGCATATACTGTGAATGACAGCAAGAAAAAAGTTGGAGCAACATTTCTCTACAGTATAAGCGATTCTATGTTAATAACTTTCAGCCTGTAAAATGGAAACATGTTCCTAACACAGAAAGAAAAGGTAACTAGCAATAAAACAAGTCACGCATTTAGTTTTGCAAGTATTTTGTGTCATCACAACACAGGCAGTGTATTAAAGGAATACTTCACCCAAAAATCATTTACTCACCTTCGAGTTGTTCCAAATGTGTATAAATTTCTTTCTTCTGATGAACACAGAGAAAGATATTTGGAATAATGCTTATAACCAAACAGATCTCAACACCCATTAACTACCATAGTAGAAAAAAAACAATGGTAGTCAAAAGTGCCCCAGAACTGTTTGCTGTCCTACATTCTTCAAAATGTCTTCTTTTGTGTTCAACAGAACAAAAACATGATAAAGTAATTTTTCCTACTATGGGAGTCAATGGGTGTTGAGATCTGTTTGGTTGTAAGCATTATTCCAAATATCTTTCTCTGTGTTCATCAGAATAAAGAAATTTATACACATTTGGAACAACTCGAAGGTGAGTAAATGATGACAGAATTTTCATTTTTGGGTGAAGTATCACTTTAACTGCTATGCTTCTATTCTGAGACACAAACAGGAAGTGTCACTTACCATTTGGATGAAACATCTTTGAGACAAACCGCACAGTTGGGGGCTTGTTTGGATATTCCTCTGTGAACTCAACTGTAAGCTTGAACGTACCTTGTATGCAAAAAAACACCATGTTTGATTCCAGTGAATTCATATTCTGAATGTTTTCTTTAAATGTGTTTTGGAATATTCTTGCCTGTATGTAGGTCAACACACTTACCATCCTCAAAAGGTGTTCCTTCTGGGCTGCACGTAAAACACAAAAACACATTATTCAAAGCGAAGGCAGAAGTTGGAAACTGACATTTAAATGACCCACCCTGTTTGGAATATATAGTTGAAGCCCCAAGTATAGCATGTTGACCATGATATCAAATAACAAGCATGGGCACCAGTTCAAGAGCAATAATTTAAAGTTCAGACTGAGGCCATGTTGACTATTGCTGGGTCTTAAGGTGACTGTGTGGCTTAAGAACAAAGCTTGCAGCTACATTTCTGCAAGCAACCTTAGACAATCTGCTAAAACAATCTAATATACAGAGGCCGAATAGAAGTTTTAAAACTCTCTGGGTGACAAAGGCTTTCATTCAGGCATTGTAGCTAAATGCTTCAATGTTAAATCAGGGTTCCCGTACTTTTTGATCACTGAAGTTGTATCGTTATTTCATGATCTTCACAAGATGGGAATGGATTAATTAGTATACTTAAGTAAATCCAGCAAGATTATAAAATTGAAGGAAATCTGTCAATTTGTTTAATGTACATCCACCACAACTCACAATGAGCAGCAATGAATTTGAGTGCAGGTAAAACTAGTAAAATTTTACCTTTACGAAGTTGAATAACTTTTCTATGACCCTTTTAAAATGTTTATATTTTCAGGTTTTCACTAACCAAGGGAACCCCACTTGACCAACTTTATTACTTCTCTTACCCAAATATTACTGCATTCCAGACCATTATGTTGTTCTCAGATGGAGCACCACTAACACCTGCTGGGGGATCCTCCTGGAGTCTGTGGGACAAAGGCCACCACAAAATGTGTAAATCTTAACTGACAGAATTGTATGATTGCAAGTACATGCATAATGAATTTTATGATTGCCATGAACACACAAAAAAATAGTTTGAGCATACGTTTTCATTTGATTTATTTGACCCCCAAATTATTCCCATATAATCTAAACAAAACGTAATGAATACGTTTGGAAGACGACATGTTGAACTTCTACAACCGGCTTTAAACACTCACTAGCCAGCTAAATTAGCCGATAAACTAAGACACGTTTTGTTTATAAACATCCACCGTTTTAACAGACAATACTGCATACCAAAATAACTTAACGTTTACAGTAAAAAGATGTCAAACGCAAAACATCGTCTTTTGATCTGATATATTACGTGTAATAACAGGTAGAGTGCTACTAAGCTAACGAGCTAGCCAGCTATTTCAACAAAACAAACACATTTCACAGGCACTCACCGCTTAAAATCCCGCATAAGTCGCCTTCTAGCAGGGGTAGACATCTTTTAACTACACTAAGGAAAACGAGTTCGCGATTATTATCAGTGCTATAACAAGAAATGTTACATTAAGAAACTGTATATGTCAACAGTGACGATTAACGTTCAATTTCTGTCCGTTTCCCTTATAAAGTACAACACGTCTTTTCACGAGTCAAGTTTATGCCACTTTCCCACACAGTTTTTTTTTTTTGGCTAAAGCCAACAACAACATATTGTTTTCATGTCCAACATATTGGATTTATTTTTATGATGATTCTTTCAAGTAAGTTATAGTATTTATGGGTTAAAAGATAAATATTGTAAATTCGGTGGTGTTTTTGACTGTTAGCCTCCGAATACATAAATCGCAGAACCCCCATTTTTCAAAAGCGTTGGTACGGTCTCAATGACGCCTCTGTGTGAGTAATGAGGTCAACTTCCGCCTGGCGGTCAAGGGCGGGAAGTGCAATGGGCCTAGATTACGACCTGAATTTGACGTGGAGGCAATTGCGCAACAGGTAAACTATTTTGTTTAGTTGCTGTGCTTATTTCACTTCTTATACTCTTTAACAAGGAGGAAAACAGGTACCAGTCCATTTTAATTTTGTTTTTAAGTTCAAAAAGGTGTGATGTAGTTTTTCAGAAATACTAATATCCAAATGTAAATGTCAATCAAAACTATGTCGATGCTTTGGAGCCATACAGGTGTTAATTCATCAACCATTTTATTGTCACAGCTCTAATTACTACACAAGAGATGACGGCAAACAACATATTCAGGCACCGATAATACATAGACGGTTCTTAGAAATAACTCAAACATGAACACCCTCTGGGATTCTCTATACAACAGAAACACAATATTAACATCATCTCAATTTGGCCCCAATTAGAGAATAACCTTTGAAATAAACTTTTTTTTTAACACAAATGTTACCTCTGAAATAAACGTTTTTGAAACAAATTTTATCTCAAAAAATAGAAATGAAAACAAAAATGCCATAATACAGTGTCCCTTTCAATGGACACGGAGAAAGCAATGCAGCACATTCTGTATGGATGTAAAGGCATATGACTCTGGACGGGACATTTTAACACCCGTGAAAGAGGTGCATGGTGTTAAAGGTGATGTGGTCATATTGCTTCTCGGCACTGACTGACTTAAGATGCTCTATCCGACTGCTGGCATCCTCCATGTTCTCGGCTGTATCTCCAAACCCATTATGATGCCCAAAGTGAAGCCCATGGTCAAAGTAATCCAGATGTGAGGAACTGCCCCTCTTTCCAATATGATCACCACTCCCAACCTCTGATGGGATGGTTGCCTTTCCATTCACATTTTCATGCATCATGTGCTGCTCATGAGGGAAATGTCCATTTAAAGGGAGTTCTGCTGTCAAAGAGAACAAAAAATTAAAATTCCATTCACAAAGACAATATTTGAGCGTTAATCACTTTACATGAATGCTTTTTGTTTTGCACGACAATTTCCTACAGGTTTCGTTTTTCATTTAAGTTAAATGTCAACATTTTTGGTCAGTCGTGGAACGAACAGTTCTTTCGAAGAACTTTTCTACCCCAACCTTAACCCATCTCTTAAACTACAGGGAGATACGCTTAGAAGAATTGTGTACCCAAGCGGAACACATCAAGATCTGATTTGGTCCTGGGCTGACATGGATGTTGATCCAGAAACATGTGGTACTTGGCAAAATCAGGTTCATTTACTGAGAACTCAAAGTTTGGAAAATCGCTGTTCCAGTTTGGTTTACGTAACACATCTGAACCATAGAACCTGAGATAAGTTCTGATTCACGTTGCTTACCTTGTTAGAACAGAACAATAGCACACTGCCCTATAGTAAATTAACTATAAACCATTTAACCGACATTTAACATTGAGACAAGGCAACGAAATGTAAATTAAATGTAGTAGAATCCACATACCAGTATAGCTACTATTTCGCCAATATGTTCTTTCTTACAACCAAATAAGTACACATTCAAGAGTCATTGTGGATTGTTTATCGACATAACATTTAATGAGAATAGTAGTTACATTGTGTCAAGCATCCTGCTACTCTACATGAACATGAATATATGAATATTTTTACTTAAATCTCAGACATATACAAAATTTAAATTAACACTTATATCAGATGTCTCTTGAAATGCAAGATACTAAAGAGTAGGTAATCATGCATTATTCAATATGCAGTGCAAAAAGTATTGCCGTTCTCATTTATCTCAGGTTTTTATACTGACTTATTTATTTGATGGAGCAAAATTACAATTTTTATATAAATTTAAACCACAATATAATTAAAGACACACGCCTGTCAATTTATATTCACATCGCTTAATATATGTAATATAACAAATGTCTGCACTACGTATGAAACTACAAAGTATTACCTTGAAAAGACCCTCCCCTCAAAAAAAAAAAAAAAAAATTGAATAAAGAATACATCTAACAAAATCATCTTAAACAGATTTTGCACTCATAGAAAGAAAACCATCACCTAACCTAACATCAAAAGGTCTAACGTTAAGGGAATAAGAATAAATAGCACCTGCTACTTTTTTAAAAGAATAACATGTCTAAAGCTGCACAGGAAAGGTCCATGGATGTACTTTATACATTCATGTTAAGATATGCTTTGGCATAACAAGAGAAATAAGACGAAAGACAGAGATGGAAAATGTTAAAAGTTTTTGCAAGTGGATCTTTTTCATAACATAAAATAAACTATGTGCGTCCACCTGGACTCTTATTTTTCGTTACTACTCAGGAAAATAAAATGGGTCACATATCAAAAGTACCAACAGTCTTAACCAAAATCTATAAATGTTACAAAACATTTGTGAATACAACTCACAGTAAAATCTGTGAAATTTTAATAAGATCTAAAAGGAAAATAATTTTTAAATAATTAAGTACGGACGTCATGGCATAAAAACTGCCTTCTAACATAATGCCACTATTTTAACGAGAAGAAACTACAATTTTCTTTTTCTTGGGAGCAACTACAGTAAAAATGACAACATGGAATTCAGGGAAGTTATTGTGCAAAACAAAACTCAACTTATTACTCAACTGAGCAAAACATATTCTCTAATTTTGTTTAAAACAAAATGCACACCACCTAAATGGACGGAATGGTGTGAAATAACTTTTATAATGAATAATTTTATATATACGATGTACGTTAACTGAATTATATTGCGTCTCGGTCACTAAAAGAGCATACATAAAGCAAAGGCCAATCCCCTACAAATAGGCATAGGAATTAGTGCAGCGGCATGGTATCTGCATGGAGGCTACGGTGAAGATCTCCTGCTCTTTGTGGGCAGAAGAAGATGAGCTCTCCATTCTGGCCACCTGGTCCTGTTCTGAATTCTTGTAGCCATTGGACCCCAAAGGAAAGGATCCATTTAGGAATCCGTTCCCACCTGTGGTATTGAACGCCGAACCAATCTCTATATGCATGTTCTCCATCTGGTCTTCTCCACTGGATCCATTAACTCCATTCATTGCCTGAAAACCTAGATCTGCAATGACAAGAACAGTTTAAGAGAATAAAATTAAAATTATAATATTGTTGCGAGGCCCAATGATATGCAAAATGAACATGACGTGATACAGAAAATTAAAATGATTTGAAAATACTGAAAGCTAGACACGTACTCAAAAAAGGAAGTTGAAATTGCAACTTGGTTCTGAACACAAATTCTATTTTACATTGATAAATGTTGCTTAAATTGTAATGACTTGTCAATAACATCAGGATCATCTAGGCACTAACTGGGAACTATAGGCGAGGTAACAAAAAATCCCAAACAAATCAAAACGTTGCTATATTTGACATTTTATTGGATATGACTTGCATTGAAATATAAGTATTTTAAAGATTAGGAAATTTAGCAGTTACAACTTACCAGCTGTTCTGGCTTTTTTTATTTTATTAGACTCCATGGAAACAAGAGACCTCTTTCGACTGGGTACCGCATTAAGGATGCCCCGCTCTTGGATTAGCTTGTGGTTCCCATAGCCCACAGAGCCATTGGTTGAGAGCCCATTTAGCTGATGGAGTTGCTGGTTCTGGGCATTGAAAAGCAGTTGGGCACACTCCTTAAAGCCTTGGGCATGGGCTAGGTCAGCTGCCGTCAGTCCACTAGCGTTCCTCATGCTGTGCAATGATAAAATTTGTGTGTTACCATTGCTGTTCTAATGCAAATGCTTGCAAATCACACACATACAGATACACACACACACCCACACACACAGACCCTTTCTGCCTTTTATACCTCATCTAAATTCTCTTACTTTGACACAGATTTCTTGAAAAATATTTTACATTTTTTCATATCAACTGCAATAGAAAATGACAAGAAGCGTGCACACACAAGACCAAGAATAAGATTTATGAACAAAGATGAACAAGTACAAAAGCCAGTGTCAAACATCAAATTAAGGAATTCATTTCACAAGAATGGTTTAAGAATTCCT
The DNA here is from genome assembly GCF_024868665.1 of Triplophysa rosa. Taxonomy (NCBI): domain Eukaryota; kingdom Metazoa; phylum Chordata; class Actinopteri; order Cypriniformes; family Nemacheilidae; genus Triplophysa; species Triplophysa rosa. The sequence goes on along the minus strand of NC_079895.1, from coordinate 24,072,215 downwards.
CCACACTCACTTGGGAAATGAGGAGGATTTGTTTTCCCTTATCCAAGAATTCCCTGATGAGCTCAACAAATGATTAAGAATAATGTAGAAAGTATTTGGCCAAATAAGAAACAACGCTATTACTTGATTATTATCCTGTGATGGGTTCAGTTTTAAAGGAAAATAAATGTAGATGGTGATTAAATACACACCCCACAAGCATAAAAAGTGGTGGCAGTGGAGCCAATAGCTGTATAGATAGCATGAGGAATGAGAAGTACACAGGTCTTCTTGAAGAAACATCATGTGCTTCATAGCACGGTGTAGCTCTATTATTATTGAAGGGAGGAAGATTGAAGGAAGGAAAATAATGCGTCAATCCATCTTCTGATCAATAAAATGAAAAGGAGTGAAAAGAGACTTATATCCTGAATGGTGGGTAAATCTTCATTTTCATTGTTGAAAGAAGGAAACTTGGAAGAAACAAGAACACCAGGAAATGCTGGACTCTTTAAGTTATAGAAAAATGCAACGTCTTCTTTTTCTTCAAAAAGAAAAACTTTTAGATCAGAAAAGGAGTTAACCGCCAGCAGGGAAGCGTAAGATACCTGTTGGAAATTTGACATGAAAACAAAAGAATTGAGAGTGTGCATTTAGCATGAACATAATCAAGTCATTTTCTATTGCAGTGGAAAACCATAAGGAATACATGAATGAACAAAAATTTTACACTTACCCCTGGAGCTCCTAACATCCTATCCTGAATGTAGTGAGAATGCGGAAATGTCACCCCTTGGTAATGCAATATAAATGCATTAGTTGCATTAAGTTAACAAACACAGTTTCAAGTATTTTACTGAAGTTACTTAAAATGTCTTATTCGTGTTAAGTTCTTTCTATTGAATTTGCAGGATGGTGTGTTGGGGCAACTGCCAGCTTTATTGAAAGCTTGAACTTTTTTATTTTCTTACCAATGTGTTTTAACCTAAGATTGTTCTAACACAATATACATTATATACAGAATTTAATGAAGGTACATCAATGCAATAACAATAACAAAAGAGTACAGTAAATAACTAAAAATGTATGCTTTGGCTACGGGAAAAGAACAGCCCTGCACTTGTTAGGTTGTGGCTAAATGACCACAATAAGACTGTAGTGTGGATAAATTGCTAAACAAGCAATTCATTGTGAGCAAAGACATAATGCCCAAATGTCAATAGCTTGGCATTTTGATTGGACAGAGGACAGGACACGCTGGCAGTCTCCCCAATCCTACACCTCATTTTCACGAGCCTGAATGTCTGTGCTGTGGTGAGTTTCTTTAACAGTGAAAGCTAATCTGAATGGGAAAATGCGATCTATGTATAATATGTAAACTTAAAAGAACACAAAGCAAATTCTATTATTGCACTACCACTAAGTGACATCAGGGGTTTGCTTGTTGCTTTAAAAGAGGTTTGTTCATTCCTGGATTCATTGGAAGAAAAACACATTCACATACATGTATAAATAAATACTCTTACTAGATCAGTCCACACACATTCATTCCAACACAAAACACATTTTCAAGTCAAACAACTAAAAATGAAATACAATTTCCAGTGGAAAAAAACATGTTTCATTTGAACAGACCCTCCCCACTTACTCCTAACCACATATGAAGAAATACATGAATGCTTCCAGGTAGTTTTGAAATCAAACAGATTTATATAATAGTGAACATGTTGGTATGGTGTGTGGCAATCATGGCAGGTCTCAATCTTTAAATAACCTCTTAGGTGAAAGAAAATCCGAAATAAGTACAGAAACAAACAATGTGGACGATCGGTAATTAGTTGACTTAATCCATTTCTTGTCCGTTACTGAATTATTACTGTGGTCTAGAATTTATTGGAATTGAGAGATTATTCAGTAGTGCTTTTTATCTACTGCTTTTATAGGCTTTAAATATTTGTACATAACACAGTCTTCATTTTGCTCCACAAGAATTACTTTTAAATGATTAAATGTAAAGAAAAAGGCTTGCTTGGTTCCAAGTTTTTGCTGCTGGAGTGACAAGACAAAAAATGTCAATTCCTCTAGTTGCAGTATTTTTTTCAACATTCCAGCCTTTTCCAAATTGTCCACAATGTTTAATTGCTGTATATCAGATTTCAGTCACACTTTATTTCCCAGTACATGGACATACAGCGTATGTACCCTGCAAAAATAAGGTTAAGAGTTAGGGCTGAAACCTAATAATAACAGTTACACAATTAAGATTTTACCGGTATTACTACTCTTACCGATACCGCTTATCGGTCCAGTACTTTAACAGTACTCTTATAGGTTCTTTGGGATATTTTGTATAAAAATAAAGAAATTAAAAATAAAATTAACAATGCTTTATTTCTGCAAGGTAAAATACAATTTCTTAAGCTTGGATCAGCAGTATTAAAAGCGGGTTGGTTCATTATATTGCAACTAACAAAAGTTTAAAAATATTTAAACGTGGGACTGAAATTTACTGGACAGATTTTAGCAAACCAGTTAGACCGAATTTATGTTTGTTTTAAATGCGAAGTCAGGCGCTAATAAAACAAACGAATAGAGACAGGAGGTGCACATTTGAAGTTTAAACAGCTCATCTGTTTAGTTTAGGAGACACGCTGTTTTGGAAGATGCACAGCACGTAGCGGAGCCAACCACAAGCATTAAAAACCATTCAGACACAGGTTGCATGTGCTTCTCCAGTACTGAAAGCAGACCCGAAAAAGCTGGAGATTTTAGATGCTCCAGTCTTTTTCTTATTAAGCCCCGGGGCTAGTTTTATACCGGGTTTCAGTACTCAACCCTAATTAAGTATATAGTACATACATGTATAACAGGACTGTAAAATAAAGTGCTACCCAGATTTCTGACACCTTGAATTATAGACCATTATAAGTCTTTGAGCTATGCAACAGTATTTAGTATTTCTAATCTTTGATTAAAAATTTGTCTATGATACCTGAGAAAACCATCCATTTGCATCTCCCTCAGTACATGCATTTAAATACACTTTAAATGTTCAGTTTAAATGGACTTAAGCAATAATTTGACTTTAAAATGTCATGCAAATTCTGTTGGCGAAACATTACCATTTAATATAGGAAAAGACCATTTTCTATTTATTATTGAGATTACTTATTAAAAACAAGCGGCAATCATATTTATCTACATGGATTATTATTTATCAGATGTATTACATTAACTCTTAAATTATAATGTTTGTATATTTTGCCTTTGGAAGGACAATGTTGCACCCTTTTATAATTAGTACATATAATAAACATCATCAAATTAACTGTTTGTACCGAATTATATTTGATCCTTTTTTAGCTTCTAAGAACTCCTTTTGCTTTATTTACCAAATTTAGAATTTGTTACAGCATCTCCATCTGTAACATTCAGGGAAATTAACAACACCACACAAGCTGGAATTTTAATTTAGGAAGAAAAAAAAAATTGGTTTATTCAAATCATTTTACATAAAAAAAATAAGAATATCGCACAAGCATTTAAACGGTTTCATCTTAACAACATAAACAAACGTTACTACGCATACGCACTTTTGTGACCCCAACTGAACGTCCGGTACACATTCACAAATAATAATGCCTGTATATTATTTCTGATAACAAGTAAAAGAAACCGAGAAGAACCGTTTCTTGGCTAAACTTGTCTCTCCAATATTTTGAATTTAGACTGCGATACCAAGCTCAACCGCTAGAGGTTCATTTTAAATGCGACCCAACTACAGGACCCATTCAACAAATTGTTTATTTAATAAAATGAACATGAAACATAATTCAACAAATCGCTTATTTAATACAATTATTATACAGTAAAAAAATAATACAAATTAAATAAAATATAAATAGTTATAGTTATATTATTAGACACTAGCCAAACACAAACCGGAAGTTAACTGGGGGTCAGGCGCGTGCACGTCTGATGAAAGGGTCTATATACCTAGATATGTTAAACTTGCCAGATGTAAAATAAGACATCATAGGGACAGACTACATTCTTGTTAATCATTGCTAAATTATTTTGGGGTTGTCATTTCTTTCGAATGCAGATGTTAATACATATATAATAGATAAATAATAGATTTAACAAGATGTGTTGCTGCTGTAGCTGTCTGTTTGTGGGCTTTTCATTTACTTTCATACCATTAGCTTAATTTTGTAATGTAAAGCATGTATTTTGCCAGCTTGCTCATACTTAAAAATTATTATATATTAGGGCTGGGCGATATATCCTGCGATTCTTATGCTCTCAGTTTCTCAACGAATTACGGTTAAATGCCGCCACATCTGAAAGCCAGAGGGCGCTCTTGTGCAGACACTCCGAATATGGGAAACAGAAGAAGAACGATTAGTTCCAGGAAATGCCAATGGTCATATTCTATGGCTGTTCTTCAAACCTTTTCAGGTATTTTTATGATAATAAAGTATATTTATAGTGATGATGTTTGACGAGTGTCTTCACGGAAGAGCTGTGCATAAAACACGTATGATTAGCGTGAATCGTGATATATATTGCATATCAAAATTAGTAGAAATTTACCAATAAAATTTAGATAATGTAACAACCCTGAGCATTAATTATTAAATTTACCTTAAAAACAAATGGTTATTCGATCTGAATTTGAAGTATAAATGCATTCATTATATTAGGAAAACGAGAGCCTGGTTAGCAGATTAATGTTTGCAGGTAATTTACACTTGTGGTGTTGCAAATCTTCCAACTATTCTGACCAGTTTTTAGAAAACAGATTGAAAGCTGGAATGTCAAAGTAATATTATTTGTATCGTCGTTTATTATAGATATGGCGTAATAGAAGGTGAATTTGAGACCTGCCAGGTTTGCAACTGATGTCTGGTCATTTCAGTGTTAAACACACCATAAAAAACGGCAGCAATTTGCTACTGAATGACAAATTGTTTCCATAAGACAAAGAGGCATTCATTTTTCTCTTCACTCCTGATTTGCTTTGCTACTCTCTATTCTGACATCACACATTTTCTTCCATTTGTTGAGCCCCAACTCATAACTTCCTGAGTGCCAGTTCTCAGACCACGCTTACTTGTGTCGAGACTGAGAAGGGACTGATTAGACCTGTCCTACATATACGTCCTAGGGTTAGACTACAGAAAAAATAAAGTACATAGAAATTAAAAAAAGATACAACAACTGCATTGATTTAAGGGCATAATTAAGCAAAGCATGCAGGTTAAAAAAACTAGATCTAAAATCAAAAGCTGTGTCTTTTGAAACTTCTACAGTAGGTACAAAATGTCCTATCAGTAAAACCAATCACCGCATGAAATACCTCAACAGTTTGCCAGTGTGTTGATACTGAAGGGAGCGATAGTGAGAACACTCCTAATGCCACAACAGTGCAGTTTCGTTGAGGGAACTTGGAGTGAGTCAGCAGTGTCTATTTGGAATGCTCTCCCCCTTTTCTAGGATTACTTGAAAAAGTCAAGTCATTTCGAATTCAATAGCTGCAAAACATTGAGATGTTCTCTAGAATTTTGCGGTAACAGTTAACAAAATGCATCTTCATTTGTTCTGTCATCATGTCACTTTCATAAGGTCAAAGGTGACAGATGATTCATAACATGTTTTATCATAGTATCATATATGGGTAAAATCTGCAGGCGACATTGTAAATACAGACAGTTTCTCTCTATACAAAAATGTCGCAGGGTAAAAGATAAAGACATGTTAGGTATTAAAACAAAATACAGGTCTAGTAAATGCAAACCCTATTGATATTCAAGCCTAGCATTTTACTCTGATTTCCTATGTTGTTGTATTACCTGGACCCCACATTCTCCTGACAAACCTTGGGATTGAGGGCTTTGGAAAAGAAAATGATTAAGGTCTAGATATGAAAATCTTTGTCTATTTATTTTCTGTCCTTCATCGGCATGTTTTGGGGGTAAAATCAATTATGACCCACACTAGACCTGCATAACCCACATAAGCGTGTCGCGTGTAACTTTTTTCACTTTTGGTGCTGATAAACTGGATTTGAAGGAGTAAAGTTGGACATTTCGACTGGATATTTTATCTCCAATGTCTCCATTTTATATGAAACAAAATAAATATGAACAGTTGAAAAAGCTGAAGAAATGAGCCCCATGAGCTTTGTTAAATTCTCAAAGATTTTACAACAGGCAAGTGTGGAAGAAAAACAAAGGAATAAAGCAAGAAAATGGCCAAAAATAGATACATATCACATTTTTTAAGAAAACAGAAATGTTGGAGAATTAAATGTGTCTCAATATTCAGTCCAGATTTTAATGGCTGTACCCATCCACTGCAGAATGATTAGGAATGCAAGGAAGTCCTTAAAGCAACACTTTAGAACTTTTGCTCACGGTTCCCCCATGTGGTTGAAAAGTGCAATTGTCTGTTACCAGTGTCGTAAATAATGTTGCTGTATAAGCTTCCCCGTGGTCAGCACAAAACAGATGAATTTGTTAACCAAGTTGATGGAACCGGCGAAAGCAAAAACGTCGTTTGGACACCATGTCGCATTCTTCCGCAGGCCAGGGATGGGCGGGGCTGTGTGTACCGACCCAAACACAGAACTTACAGAGTGTGGTTGTAGCTGCTCTGAGGCTGCTCAGGTAGCAGCGGGAGTAGAAATTGTCCAGTTAAGAGTTGTTCAGATAAGAGACATTATTTTAAGGTGGAAAAACTACAAACTGTTGCTTTAATAAGCCATGAACAACAGCTAGGAACAATAAAGTGAGTGAACATGGTCAGTCTGGAGATTCTGTCTATTATGAAGACAAAACAACTAACAAACAAGATGTCATAACTTTGTAGAATTGTAGCTGATTTCAAGGACATTGTCCAGTTTGACAATCCAGGGTAAGTGGGAACAGAGGGGTATCCTTTTCATGAACTTGAGATGTGACAGCAGGTCATTTAAAACTGCAGTCTGAATAACGGAGGGCCTTAATCAAAATCCAAATACTGCATTTCTTCCCGACTCCAACAGGTTACAGCCACACTGCAACCAAGGTGACTTGAAGCAATATTCCTCTGTATGCCAGTCATGTTATTTCGGATTCAGTCCAACAGATCTAAGGGTATCCGTAGGAGGTGGTCAGAGTTTGGTTGCACTGAAACAACAGCACGTTTCTTGTGAATGTGAGAGCAACTTGGGTCCGCAATCGTTCAGGAAGTTAAATAACCTGGATAGCCATTTAATCTGATAACGAAAGCCAGAAACAGCAGAAAGCTGCCTTCCACTGGACATCTGATGAATTATGTCAGGCAGAACACCTATACAAAGTTGTTGTTAACTCTTCTGTTCATGTTAACACCAAAAAAAGGGCGAGTGTACTGTAAAACAATCACACTTAGAATCGGACTGCAGCAAACTTGCCCAGTGTAAAAAGTAATTCATATCTGGAAGTAAGAGATCTTGATGTGGTATTCTTCATAAACAAAGATATTAGAACGAAATAGTGTTCCATCAAGTGTAAAGAGACTGGTAGACATGGCTTCTTAAAAAAGAAAAAGTAACAGTTGTACGTGTGACTGAGGAAATTACGTAGAAACTTCTGGAGCTTAAGATAATTCTGGAGGAGATAAAATATCCAGTTTAGCACTCGCATTAATACAAATGTGATATTTCTAGAATAACTCCTACTCTACGGTATGCTGACAATATGGGGAACCAGGTATTTCTGATATGTTTATATGTTACTTGTGTAAATGTAAAGCTACTGCAAATGTTTTGAATTTGAGAAATTAGAAAATGCTGTTTTGCGAACATTAAACGCTTGGTTTCAATTTTTTGTTAGACAAAATGATAATCACTTTCTTTTATTTGCATTAAAGATGAATGTTCAAAAAACCCAAAGCCCTCTCTCCGTAATCTCCTATCTAAGCCCTACATATAAAATCCTTTTATTTAAAACCTTCTGTTCTGCTTTGAATGGGGTAAACACTACAGCTGTCACTGGGAAATACTCTTTCTGCTTAAATACTGCCTGAAGCTACAGTGACACTTTTAAAAGATTGAGCATGCTGCCATAATAAAAAATAAACATCCTGTTTGTCTGGTTGCTAGATGCACATTTCATCTTAGTCTCAAAAGCATTTTCAATTGGACAATAAAACCCACATGCACCAATATACATGACCCTTACACCCCCAAAGCCAATATGTTTCTCTTTCGCAATTATGAATGCCACATGTTATTCATAGATGTTACGTATATAAAAATAAGGTTTACCATGTATAACTCATGCATAATATCTTTTTAGTTAATGAATGTGGTTCTAGTTAATGGTGTTTTCTTCACATTGTGCCATATATACACCTAAATCTATTCAGGTGTGTGATGTGCAATAAATGTGACAGTGAGCCTTACAATTTTAAATCTCTTTCAAATTTAGAGACTAGTTAAAATGAAGATCTTACACAAATTGAATGGCCATATTTAAAATAGAATGTAAAATCTATTAATTTATTCATTTTTGAAGGTACCAAACACAAATTTAAGTTTTATGTGTATGTCTCTCAGTAATAAACTGAGAGTAAGCACACTGTAGACAAAAAAAAAACACCAATTTCAGCTGCCTTAAATTTTTAAGTGAAATCAAGTTAGCTTTATGAGTCAATTGAACTTAATTATATTGAACTGACTTAAGTTAAATTGAACTGATCTAACTCAATTTTTTTTTTAAGTTTAATTGACTCAAAGCTAATTTGATTTAACTTAAAATTTTAAGGCAGCTGAAATTGGTGAAATTTAATGAAGCTGTTTAACTTAAGTTTACGTTTTTATTTAGTTTTTTTACAGTGCACGTTCCACAATTCAGCCAAGATGCTTTAATATTTACTTCATAAAAAAAGCTACATTTCAGTTTACCTGCTAACTTAAATAGCAAAGAATACAACCAGTCATGATAGTAAAGCATATTTTAATTTGAGTGAATATTTATTTAATACTAATTATGTAAAAAAAATATATAATAAATTACATGAATGAATGTTAATGTTGTTCTTATACGGAGGTTTAACATAACCATGTGGCATTCAATTAAGTAAATATATAAAATCTGATATATTTTTTTATTTTTAGACCAAAAGCATGCAATAAAAATATCCAAGCGCACCAGCTTAGTTGATGTTCCGTAGAGGACATCACAACTTCTCATTAGGAACATTTAACTGCAGCCAACTACATTTTGGGGGAAAAACGATTGATGTAACCTATACTGCATATTTAACTATTCAACACTTTAAATAGCTAATACATTTAAACGTTTTCCACTATAATTAAATCAATTGAGCCAAAAGGTATTTAGTGGCAGTTCAGTAACTAATGTAAAGAATTTTCATGTATATGCCTCTAAAGAACATCACTTCCATTTATTATGTCCAACATAATTAAAGTATGCCTGCAAAGACTCTCTATCCAAAGTGGCATTTCACATTGTCAAGAGATGTGAAGTGGAGCATTTCTCCAGAATGAGCAACAAAAGCACTCCTGTGTGTGTGTGTGTGTGTGTGTGTGAGCACATTATCACTAAATGGGATGTGCTGGACAATTTATTCAAATGGCATTTAAGACATGCCAAAACACTCCATATTATGCTGGCTGTTATTACCCAGAACCAAATCTTTTGATGGGTGCCTTCAATTGACACTCTGGAGATGTTCAGACAAGAACAATTATCAGTTTCGTCAGAATACTTTTGCAAAATGGTCAGCAGCAAATTCTAAAACAAACGTTGTACAAGAATAACAAAGCAAGAACAAACTAAGCAAAATGAAATGCTTGATAAGCATACTGTGGCTCTACATACCCATATCTCCAGAGATATGGGGTTACTATTTTTCCAGTTGTTCCCATGTTTACAAAATTCCACATTCCAACTGTGCGGTTCCCACACATAGAATTAAAAATAGAAAACATCTTTGAACTAGAAGTGAAATAAAAGAGGCAATATTACTTTTAGGAACGTAGATTGTTTAAATATCCCAAATTATTATTATAATTAATCACAATCGCAAATTAAAATTTAAAATCATATATCCAAATGTTTCTAGGTATGAATTGGAGCAGTATACTGTAAGTGGTCCTCTTTTTGAACTGCTATAAAAATGTACATGTACATGTAAAAATTAAATTAACAATAATTTATCACCAACAACTAATCAAACAATTCTTCACCAAACAATCATAAATTGCACTCTTCATTTCCTGTTTACTAAACATCAGATAATGATAGTGAGCAGTCTGACCATTTGCAGAAACATTCTGAACTGTTCCTAACACCATGAGGTTTAAAATGGTCCCGTGCTCCATTTCTACACATCATAACAAGAGAAATGCCCCTCGGCCCCCAAATATTTAAAGCATTAGTTACTTTTGAGCTGTGAAGAAATGTGCAAAACTTGGCAACCTTGTAATAAAAACATTTAAAAACAAAATGTGAAGGAAACAAAAAGGATATTACCTCTGCACTTCACAGGGAATTATAGAAGACATGATAGAAATCATCAAATTACGGTATTCAGAATACATTAGACATTTAGCCAAACTTAGCCAGTATTACCAAATCTGGTTGAAGAAGAGCTCCATCAAAACATTTTAAAATGGACCGAGTATGTCACGAGTAGTTCACTTTCAAAATCAAATTTACTCATGCCATCCTCGATATATAGCCTCCTTCCTTCAGCTGAACACCAACAATTAAAATACTGGCATGTTACAGTCTTACACAGTACTTAAATTGCTGAAGCAAAATTAAAATCGCATGTCTTGCATGCGTTTCGTAAAAAAAAACACACAAAAACCAACGAGTTTTAAAAGTATCAATGAGCCGCCATATTTGCATGCAGTGCTTGGATCTGTTTGTTTACATTTTAATTACGTAAATTAAGCTCAAAAAGTGTTATTTGAATTATTTTAATGATGGATGTATGTGCTTTTTGAAGCGTCGCCATTTTGAGACGCATATTAAAATTCTGAACATGTTATTCTTTTTTATTATTATTTGAAGAAAGGGATATACATCTGGGATGGCATGAAGGTGAGTAACTACTGCAATTTAGCGTAAAAATCACTGACGGTTCTCAACTCTGATGGTTCTGAAAACACATAACACTGCACATTAACATATTAAGCTCAGTTCTAATGAGCTGATGACTTGAATTGGTTCTAAATTAAGGAGACACAAAATGCATCATGAATTACAGCATTAATCTAGAAGTTGAAAACTTAAGCAAAACCAACTCGCTAAACTTCACAAAAAATCCTAATGTACAGGTTAAACAGAAAATCAGGGCTCCAGACAAAAAATAATTAAGAGAGGTCAACTTAGTGAAAGCTCTTCAAATATAGGCTGCTGAATGTTTTTTATCGTCATTTGCATATGCACAAGACAATGCATGCGCTAATGGTGTAATTTCGTGAGCACTCGTTTACGTGATTGAATTTTTATTCTTGACTATTGTCATATTTCTCTGTCTGCTTACAACAAGTCACAAAAGATTTGTTGTGCATCATGATTAATCTTAGCCATGAGGTGTTCATCTGGTATTTTTCATTTTGACATGGTTATCTTTACCCATCTGTGTTCTGGTGCTCTAAATTAATGAAACACAACTGCTAAAAGAGCACAGATTAACACAATTTACAGCAAGTTTGTGTGAATTTCTATTGTTGGTAGTGGCAATCTTTGCAAAAATATCACTTGCAAATTAATTTTTATCTAATATTTAGGTGCAGTCTGGAGCCCTGAAATGTGAGATTAATGAGCGAGATGCGCTAAAATATTTTGGTAAAGATGCTTTGCAATAGTACATGTAGTATGTGGCTAATTTCTCTTTATAGTGATGGCTCAGTGATTCTCTTCAAGATGATCGAAAAAAAAGTGGCTTGCTTCACAGTGGTGCAAAAGTAACAGTTCCAAATGTTTAAGAAAAACAATGAAACTCTTCAGTGTTGATGGAGCCCTTCCTAAATAAAACACTAGTGGGGAAATTGCATAAATGAAGAGGACAGAGAGAGAGATACAGTTACTCTGAACGACTTCTGAGCAACAGTTAGATAAGACTTACTCTGCCTTGGCTCCCTGGACCAGAAGGGTGTTAATGCATTCAATGCTACCAGCACGAGCCGCTTTGTGGAAGGGGGTTTCTCCCACATAGTCCTACAAAACAGAGACCAAAAAGTTAATGTAAGCAAGCCAATAACATGTTTTTTTCACTATTCCCCCACAGGCATGTTAATCCATCTGCCCACTTGAATAGGGAGACATGAGAATCTCTGAAACAAGAATATGCTTAAATAACACATTTTAAGGGCTTAAAGAGAGATACAAGTGAAAAACCAGTATCATGTTTTTCAAAAGATGATAGGTATCTTATAGCTGACTATGTAATAATTGTAGCAGGCATAATATTGCGAACAATAACGTAACATTCATTCTTCACTAGTTCAACCAAAATTGTGAGCACATCCTATTGGATCATACTTTTTTCCACCAATGCCTGCGAACCACTCTGTAGATTAAAGGTTGTGAAAGTGCAAATTCTCGGTCACTTCCCAGCATCATCATTTATTTAGAGCTTGTGGATCAGCCAGTGAGTGCAGCACAGGCACTCCTAACAGGAGGCTTGAACTTCTCACCCTGACAGAAAACTACAGAGACGGCCTATAAACGATCCAGTGAGCATCACCCAGCCCTTGAAACACAATTTTGAGTCACTGGAGAAGAATGTAGGTCAGTCTTTTACGCCCAGTAGCTTTTCTCTCTAGCAGGATTAATCCAAGCAGTAAAAGACAAGACTGTGTATAAGAGATCAGTCGAGGGGGCGGCCATGTCCTTAAATGATTAATGTCCATTTGCCTGAGCTAAGGGGATCTGAAACAGGCCTATATTTGGAGAACAGCAACACACCACTGGTTATGTAACAATGGCCTACTGATCTAATTGCTCTGCAGTAAAACACCAATGAATGGCAGGGGCGGAGAATCTAAAAAAATTAAAAAAGGCTCAGACGCTGATGGGGAATTCCAAATCCTACACACGAGAAAAGCCACAATACTGATACGGTATAATAGACAATGGGTTAATCGTACAGTGTCCTTGGCCTCAGAATTAACTCAGTTGTGGTCTGATTTGTCATCAAAAACAAGTACAGCAAAGGACAGTACAGTCTAAAACAAAACTTTTTTGGGGAAACTTTTTATTACGGTTGCCACTTTGTGTAATCCATCATAATGTTTAAAAACAACTTTAATTTATTTGTTATTTGAAAAGTAAGATATTCCATATTTTAAATATTTAATGGCACTTACCTGTCTGTTGATATCAGCTCCAGCTTGCAGTAGCCAAAGCAAGCACTGAGGATGACCCCCGAAGGCAGCGATATGAGCGGGCGTCTGGGCGAAGCGAGAAGTCATTGAGTTCACACCACATCCCACCTGCATTAGACGCATAACACAGTCCAGCTGGGTGACAGAAGAGAGGCAACAATGAAAAGAAGTTTAATTACAACAATGTGGGGTTTTCAAAGGTTGAAGCAAATATAAATATTTAGGGGCCAGCATCCCCACATCCAAAGTCACTGTTCTGCATTTACTGTTTTGTGATGACATTTCTCAATCATATTCAAATATGGATTTAATTCATATTCAAAATTCATATGGATTCATATTTATATGATGGATTTAATGCAAATATGCATTTAATATGGATTTTAATGGTTATATTTAGGCTTCTTTAGTATGTCAAGTAGGGTATGGAATCGAAAATCAATTCCAATTTGGAATCGGAATCGAAAGGCTACACTGTAAAAACGCCAATTAATAAACGTTGGAAGGGCAAAAATATCTCAGTTGAACTAATATTCTTGGTTGGACTTAGTTGAGACAACGTGTTATATTAAGCCTGCAAAATTATTTTTAAAAAACATTAATGAAGACTCTCTATGCCCTTGCAACTGTCAACACTTACTCGGTCATCGAGTTGACCTTTTTGAGACTTTGGAGCTGGGACAATGGCAAATGTCTCCACCCATTTGATTGATCACTTTTAACATGCAGTCACCTACATGCAGTTACCAACAGACTATGACCTGTCTTACCTAATGATTAGTGTATTACCTTGCCTTAGCTATGTGTTAAAAAAAGCTAAACAACTAAATTATTTAAATTACATTTTAGAGAGTAGTACATCATATTGTAATTTATAATAACTTGTGCTTTGAGTTATACTGTTGTAGCTAGGGCTGTCACGATTATTAAATAATCGTCTCATCGCGATTGTTTGACCTCATCGCGATGGTTTCAGATCATCGCAATTATTGCACATCTCTATAGAAGACACTAGGGGGAGCTGTAGTGCATATGCATATTGCATAATTAAGTGTATATATTGTTACTAAAGCATGGTAATACTTGTGTAAAATGTACCACCACAACACAATCACTTAAAAAAAACTAAAACATATACAAATTACCTGCAGTACAATTTAATATTATTTAAGCAAATCTCAGTGTGAAAACCAGTCTACCAAAATTTCATTAACATACAAGTAAAATTGTATTGTACAGACTAGAAGCTTTTCTATTACTGATAGTATTTTAATGGTGGCTTCAATTCACACCTGATCAATTTACTTAATTTACAAGTATTTGGTGGTTGTATTATTGACAGGTAAAAGCCTAAACCTTAAATATATGATGACCCAATTTTTTCCGATGTATTTCCAAGAAAAAAACAGTCTTGTATTCAGAACAATATGGTCATTTCAATCGCTGAATCAAAAATGTATGAGAATTAAACGTCAAAGCTCAAAAACAGATAATTAATCGTCAAAGCCCTAAAACAGACAATTAATCGTCATAATCGCAATGATTTATTAGACAATTAATCGTCAATCAAATTTCATAATCGTGACAGCCCTAGTTGTAGCCATTTATTAATTCTCATTTTATAACAATTTCATGAAAATTATTAACAATACAAAAGCAATTATTGAATACACATACCAAACTATTTAATTTTTAACTTCCTGTTAAGATGCCAAATATGTAGATCCACTGTGCACTTTTTGCGCATGCTCTGTTGTACGCGCACGTTCGCGCGGTCTCAAAAAATGGGCTGCAAGCGGATGGGGTCAAAATTCAAACGATTCCCATTGTCAAGTGTTATGTTGTTAAGTGTGTAAGAAAGAAATAACACCAGAGCAGATTTCCAACAATTGCTTCATATGATAAATAAACCCATTTAATTTAAGCTTTTATTCACAAAGTAGCTTTTTGTCATGCATTGATCAATGCTTTTATGTATGATCAATGTATATATATCGCTATAAAGCAGACCTCTTTTCCGTTGCGGTCACTTGTAATAAATCATAATGATTAAAGCCCTATGCAATGCAATTAATTGCCATAATCCCAATTATGTATTAGACAATTAATTGTCTGTCAAATTTCAACATTTGTGAGAGCCCAAGACAATATTAAATAAAGATTCATTTTACATGATTTACTTAAATCCACTAACAAGACTGACAAGAATGTATCTACAAAAACCAAACAGGCATTCTTAGCTGAAGCCAAGAAGGTCAAGGTCTGGCTGGCTAGCCAGTACGCCCCTACTGGTAGATGTCATAACTACACCATTCTGAAGCTATAATGTACCTTTTATCATTAATGCCCATTTTGAAAAACTAAATAAAAACATTTTGCAGGCAACATACAGTATTAATTCCAAATATTTAATTATATAATGGTTCAATTGTTTCGCAAATGTATTATAGGCCTGCTTGGGTAAAAAGATCTGGTCATAACTCAAAATGGGAAATATTAAGAATAAAAGTATCCTTCATGTTCCAGGGAAAGAAACATCCGCACGTGACACATATCTGTAAACCATTTTATACATTTTCAGACAAGGCCATTTTGCTTCAGCATTCTCTGACTCTTGTTCCTACAAAATCTCAAATTTCACCCTGCATCTTCCTGTTTTTCATCTACCCGCCCGAAAAGACTCGTCCAGACACTCCTGTGCTCTAAAAATGTTATACACACCCAGATAAAGCCCACAAACGAGAAAGTGGGAGCGGCACAAGACAAAAGTAGAGAAAGATTTATAGCTTCCTCATAACTATTTTTATGAGTCATCTGAGATTCTGCCCTCCCTTCTTATGATTTAACTGAAATTGATCTGAAACCATTACAGCACAGATTTCTCTTTCAGCATACGCAACCTGAAAGAAAATCAATAAACAAAACACTAATACCATATGTCACGGCGATGTTTATGTTACAGTATGTGTTGCAGAAAATATCTAACAATTAAAACCAGGTTGCTTGCTATATCAGCTTACTTAACGTTACTCCTGCACATATCTTGCAATTCGTCTAGTTTGGTAAGCTCAAGAAAACCAAGAACACGGCAACTACACAAATGATAGTCGTTTTACGAGTCCAACATCATTATTTGAGGCACTCACACACATCAGTTCCCTAATACTACACTCTATAACGAAGTTCGTGTATTTTATTTAGACGTATTATGTCGAAGTTATGTAGAAAACCGATCGATGAATTGATTTCTAAACTTTCATTAAAATGATTAAATTCGGCGGTAAATAGCCGTTTTGATTATTTTCTGACCACGTTTTTGCTTTTTACATTGCTGGCGCAGGTTGCATAAACTAAGTATGTTAAAACCAGACACTGTAGATGTGGATGACAAACCAAATGGAAAAAAACGATAAAGGCAGTCTGTCTGCAATTCACTTAACGTTACTTTATGTGTGCGTTTTTAACTAACGTTAAATTGTTAGTTTAAAGCAGATTACGGATGTGACATTTGCGCTAATCTGATGATATGGTGCTGCACATTGCGGATTGCACCCAATTAAAGTGTAATCCAAGAATAACTTTACCTTTGATCTTGCCCAAAACGGCGACTTTATAAACAAATGTAAACACATACGAAATGGATTGAGTAGATTATACATGAATAGCCCAATACATACATTTATATATTATGTGTAGTGCAAATTTAGTCTCTGTGCACATTGTAACGTTACGCGTTGACGTCTGGCCGATGTTGCGCTGCAATGCCGCTCGTTAAATGAATAAAGCATTGTTTGTCTTATGACGTCCAGTGCACTTATTCATACCCATTAGACAATAACAACTAATATATTGCATGACTACCTTTCCAAAGTGTGCAGCCCAATGTAAAGGGGTCCAACCGTAGAAAGAGTCTTCGACGGAAAGCTGATCTGTGCTACACTGGAGGAGTGAGCACAGCGCGCCCACATCTCCATCTCTGCACGCGCGATGAAGAGGAAAGCGAATGTTGAGCACCTCTTCGCTAGAAAATCCAGACTCCAGCCCCACCGACATTGGTGCAAGACAGAAATATCCGCTTTATAAATGTGTGGAAATAAGAATCGACACGAAAACCAGTGGACTTGACGAGGTACGATCTTATTAAACACGTCCTCAGCGAACAAAGCGCATCCAAAAAAAAAAGGCGGCGAGACGTACGGCGTGCCGTGCTCACATACACACAACTTGCGCGCTGGCGCAAGGTAAAAAACTTCATTTGAGGATTTCTGAAAAACAGAACTGGATTCCCCTGGAGTTACGCATGCCCAATACAACATAAGCCTGTGCTTTGCAAACCAGAAATGGACTTTTTGTGGCTCCGCTCTGAAGTCCCACAACAAGCCAAAAGACCAGAAGCGGATTTCTGTGACGACTCGGATTGGAGTCGCGCATGCCCAATACACTATCAACCAGTGCCTCAAAACAAGAAATGGAGTATCCTTGCTCTGAAGTCATGCAAATAGCCTCATGACCAGAAACAGATTTCTGTGATGATCGGACCGGAATCGCGCATGCTCAATACAACATTAACCCGTGCCTCAAAACCAGAAATGGAGTCTCTTTGCTCTGGAGGCAAGTAAGCAGTGTGCACCAATCAGATTTCTGTGACGAATCGGACTGGAGTAGCGCATGTCCACTACGTGCCTTAAAACCAGATGTGAATATTAGAGAATTTGGGTTATTGTGTGATTGGAAGGACAGAAAAGTACACGTTTGGTAGCTGTTGTAAGTACTAGTGACGGGCAGAGCGCAGGCTTCGTGAAACAATGAAACAGTTGAATCAAATGTGCCGTATCGTGTCGAGGCTTCGAAACTATCCGACACCCGTCTCCACGGTGACACCTAATGGTCATTTGCGCGTGTTGCTCTAAGACACTTATATAACAACGATTTAGACAATCGCTGACGCATTACAATCTGTATGTTCGTGGGTGAGTTTGGCTGCGTCCAAATACCCCCACCTTGCGGTCTTTGCACTTGACAACTTGACTACTTTCATGACGTATTTCCTGTTTTTGGCCCAAGTGTTCTAGTGGCCGTGAAGATCCCAAGTGAGCATGTAAGTATTTCTAACCCGATGGGACACTTAGCAAGTGCAAACATGTAACGTTAATTAATGTGGTGTTTCTTATTATGTGATAAAAAAACAATTTTATAATATACATAACTCTGAAGTTTTCACCAATAAAATGTGCAACACTACGATTTACTACAAAATTATATGTAATATCTAATTATATAGTCAAGTCAAGTCAGATTTATTTGTATAGCGCCTTATTTGTATTGTATCAAAGCAGCTGTACCCAAAAAAAGACGTGTTAGCCAAACATAGAATAAATAAAGATATAGCCTAACCTTAAAAAGTAGTAGTATAACTTACACTGGAAAACTTTCCGCAAGATCTCGTGAGACCCGAGCAAAAAGTCTCATGATTTATATCCAGAACATGATGCATGATGGGATACACTTAGCTCGGAAGCGGTATTCAAGATAGGCCCTGTCCCAAATGCGGTCTTGAGGACCTCCTCTGAGTCCACACTTGGTGACGTCAGGAAGTGCAGACCTATAGGGCACTAGGCACGAGTCCACAAGGGTACATGGGAGTGCATTTTGGGACAGACTTGAGGTCATCACACCGGAAAGAGCAAGCGGTGCTTTCTAATCACTCTCGCGGTACTTTGTTGTCATTCGCTGATCAGTCTGCGCAGCGCCGCGTGAAGTCGACCACACTTGTTGTCCCATTGTGGTTATTTGGGACTGGAGCTGCCAGTTTTTATTGTTCTGTATTTCATATGTTGATATGCCACCAGAGCATTATGCAATAGATACTTATGTTTGCAATGCATTCATTTGTCACGACGTCATGAATGTATATTTATTCATTTGTTTACACTATACGTAAATGTGCATAATGTGTTCTTAATATGCATATATGTTGTTATTTAATATTTCTCTATATAATACAGAAGCTGTGTTGTTCAGCTTTACAGAGCCCAGAGACAACTAGATAAAAATCTACAACAAAACATGGCTTATTACCTTAAAGCGGCAGTCCGTAGGATTGGCCTCTTTGTCGCCATCTCAGTTTGTAATTGCTACTGCAGGTGATGTGCGGAGATATTTCTTTGCGTGAGTTGTGATTCGGCACTGCTCAACAGCGCGGATGAGTCTGATGTTAGAGTCGTGGCCTGTAGTGGTGGGCGATACTGTAAAATTTAGTATCGATCCGATACCAAGTAAATGCAGGGCCAGTATTGCCGATTTCGATACGATACCAATACTTTTTACTTTTAAAAAGCATTCACTTGAACTTACATTTACTTTGCTGTAGATGAAATGTCATGATTTATCAGATGAATGCATCATTAATATGCTAAATCTGAATACATTTTCATCACCACTAAAATATTTTGTGATTTGTGCTCTTAATGTGCCTGTAGGCTAATTAATCAAGTAGATGTTAAAACACTGGACATCATTTAAACCAAATAAATCTATTTATTTAGTTATTTATTCCTGTAATCGAATTTGCAAACATGAACTTTGCACCGAATTATTACTGGAAAATAGTAACAATAACAGATTAACAGAACAGAAAAACGATATATAACAAAACAATTTCTCGTTATCCCAGTACTACTTCTCTAGCTTTAAAAAAACCCCAAAGTGGACAAAATTATTACTCAAGAACAAAGATTTTAAAACTGCTTTTCTGTTTTTGTTCAGTGTTGTTTAGACAAAATAATAGAACAAATTAACATGTTTCCCTTTGATTACTTTTTTAAGTGAATTTATAAACAAAGTGCACACAATTGTCTGAGACACAAAGTAAATAAAGTGCTTAAATCAAGTCGAACAAGCCCAATGACAGCGTGAGCTGACACTTAAATGTGCAGCTGCACCTCTCATTTTTCAATGCAGATATTTTAATGCGAATGAAATGTCAGTGATAATGCGTTCAGACAGATTTATTTATACACTATGAGAAATAATGAGAAACCGAAGCATTTATAACTAAAACTTTCATGTTAGTTTAATAGAATAACAAACTATATCTGAAAGTGACAGCCACTTGAAATTCTTTGTAATACTTCGCACATACTTAATAAGGATGGTAAGTTATTGACAAAACAAGTGTTAGACAGCTTATTGTGAGGGAACATCAACTACAAAGGTACAGCATTTGTTTAAATACTTGAAAGTGAATGTTTTCAAGCAGACCAATAAATAAATTGCACCCAGTCCTGAAAACAGAGCAATTCATTCATATTAGGGACCAGTTAAAACAGTCTCTTGGCGAGTTAGGATATCCTCTACAAATCTAAAGACATTTGTAAACAAAACACATCTACAGACAAATATGTATTTATAAAAAACAGTGTATGACGTTTATAGAGGACTTTGCCACCACACAGACAAGAAAATAGACAAGCAGTTGATAGTGTATTGCAAAACTACAAGAGGCACTTTAAAACTAAAAGGAAAAAAATCAACAATGATTTTAGATGATCAACAATGTACTTCACTTTATTTATATGGAGTAGCATTGACATCCAGACCTTTATGTTATATTAAACAGACAAGAGTGTGGACTGTCATTCAGCTTTCAAACAACTTTTTGAAAGCGCTGCTTATCTCCTGGATCATGTCAGAGGTGGTCGTAGATCTGCCATGTTTGTGGAACGCCTGCCGATTACATTGCCTTGTTAGAGAAGTAGCACCAAACGCAGCTACCAGTGAGGGATTCATGCTGAGAAAAACCACACAAAAATGATGTTAACCTGAAAGTGATATTCAGCGACTCAATGAAGGACTGAAGAAAACCAAGCCCCTTACCCTTTAGTTGCATCTGAGGATGAGCTGAATGCCCAATGCGCAAAGACTCCCAAAGAGCCAGACAGCAGATCTCCCTGTCCCCCACAACGGCGTCCACTGCCTTCCTGACTACACTTAAGCACTGAAAACAGACAGAAAAGACATGAGTTAGAGAGAAAGATAAAATCAACTGAACCATTAAAATATTTGAAGAAAATGACTGACTGTTTTTTCCGTCAGTAATGATGTCCTCCTCCCCCTTTAAAACCAAGGTTAGGTTACCCATGGCGATGCTCAGTTGCTGTGCGCTTCTCTTGTGGTCGTTGCTGTCCAGGGGCTCGTGGTGCTAAAAATGAAGTTTGATTTAGAATGTATAATGACGTTGTTAGTTTACCTTCTATTTCCATTTACTTGTCAATCAGCTATTATAATTTGGCCATTGAGCGGCGCTTTTAACAAAAGCAAATGGACTTGGACACAAAGAGGATGTATGCAGTTATGAGATGTACACAGTGCTGTTTCTCTCTCACCATGGCTTCATACAGACGACTAAACTCCATAACGTTCGGTGTGAGGATGCCTTTATGATATCCTTGAATAACTGATGGTTCTTTCGCCACTAACCAAAGTCCATCCTGTTAAAATTCATACAAGCATGCATGCACAACTTTTTATTTTGTACAACCATCAAATAGCAAATAGATGGAGAACGCTTTTAATAACTGTTACACAGCTGTTTGGTGAATGACTGATGCCTTGGTAGGGCACAGCACGAACAATACCAAGGCCAAAGGTCTGATTCGCAGGGTAAACAGATACTGAATGTAAATAACTATTAGAATGTAAAAATTGGAAGTCATCGTGTAAGCTGAAACACTAAACATACATTTACATTTATGCATAAGTAGTCTCAGCCTCAGACATCACGCCCACGGACCGTTGGCTGAACGTCTGATGCATAAGGCACACTTTTCTGGAAACACTTCAGCACGTTCAAAGTATGAACTGAAGGTCTGGCTACGCGAGACTAATGCATAAGTGACTTAACATTTTTGGCACACCTTTTCAATACTGTCAAAATAAGCCATGTTTGTGCTGTAATTTAGTGAAACAATCAGTACTCACAGCATCTATGATGATTGGGATGCTTCTGAGTTTTGACCTCTCTATAATCTCCTATAAAGAAATAGAAAGAACCATTGTCAATTCATTGAAAACACTGTAATAACCCAACATAAATGTTAATGTTAATCTATGTGAAAATATGCAAAATATTGGCAAGGAAACGTACTTTTCAAAATGCCCTGAAATACTAGTCAAAAGTTTGACACTTTAGCTTCCTACATTTTATATTAAGTGTTTAAAATGACAAAAAAAATCCTAAATAAATTCTACTTTTGTACGAAAATACGTAGGCACAATTGATGTTTGTATACACAACTTTTTTTTTATATTTAAGAAAACGTTTTTAGATCAAAAAGCTTTTAAGATCAGTGTGTCCACAATTTTGTCTGCCACTTTGTACAGAACTTGGAAAATATTTCAAAAACGATGAAAAGCACTCTTGCCTTTGCGTTCTTTAAAAGCATATCCTCCCTTCCTAGGCCCGGACCAACAACCAGACTGTGAAGTCTCGGTAGCCATTTCTCGATCTCCTCTACGGCATTAGGACTGTCTCTAGTGGTACAGACAAGAAAGAAACACAGCACATTATAACATCATGCTCAAATCTCCCAGAAAGTGGCCCAGTGCCAAGTATTATATTCTTTGTCTATATTTGATTACTTGTAAGGACGTTTTGTTTGTTGGCCACCAGAGAAATTTAATACGATTCACTTGTAATACATGTATGTGTGTAATAAGATTTCCTACTCACAGCACTGGATGGACGATGAGTTCAGGACTGTAGGACTTGATCACTGGGGCTGCATCTTTGGTACAGAATACATGAGACAGATCAGCTCCCTGAAAAACAGAAAGATTAGAAGTTAAATGACCAAGGACCAGCTGTTCAAAAAGTTGAATCTGGATTAGAATGAACAGGATTTGGAAAAACATATTTTGCTATCTAGGATCAGGTAATCGGTTTTACTTTATTGGTGTTTTTTCAAAGCAAAACTGGATGGGATCAATCTGATCCAAATACAGACTTTTTAAATAGTGATTATTTCATGGCATCAAAATCAGTTTTTCTTTACTGTACGCTACTGGAAAGCTTAATAGGCAGCCTAATGTCTACTTGAAATGTATTATGTTAACAGGTAAACTAATCAAGAGCAAAATAAAATATAATGTCTGTGTTTACATTACATGATACCAGTGTTGTTTTGTTTTGACAAGTTTAACTACATTTTTGTTCCTGAAATCCACCGTTTTGCTGGGATCAGTACAGACGGTTTCATCAGACGCACATACCTGACCCGAAGTTAATTTCTGGTTTGTGTTTGGTGATAATCATTTATTTCATATTTATGTTTAATTGATTTTAATATTTTCTTATACATCAATTGTACTAATTTAAACTACTCAACAGTTATTGGTTCTTTGCAGAGGTCTAGCAGAATTTAAAGGAGTCATCGGATGAAAATCCAATTTTTCTGTGTTTAAGTGCTATAATCGGGTCCCCGGTGCATCTAGCCACCCAGAAAACGTGAAAAACAAGATCCCAGCAAGTTTGTTTTGATGAGCCTTTCCCTGCAAGCATGTGAGAAATCGAGCCGTTCAGATTTCGCTCCTGTTGTGACGTAAAAGCAGGATCTTATAATATTACCGCCCCTTAATCTACACAATTCCACCCATGGCGCTGCCGCCATTGTTGTTTTCACAAGTGACAGCGGTGTACGTGACGCCATGGCTAAAGTTCGTGGACAACATGCAATGTAGTCGCTGCACAGAGTCCTAACCTCGGAAGAGACAGGAGTGGATTTATTTTTAGTGGAAATCCCTCAGAAACCATAAGTAAAAACCTGCTTGTTTGCGCGAATCACTTCAAGCCAGAGTGCTTTATCAACCTGGGACAGTACAAGCAGGATTAGCTTCAAAGTTGTTTCTCAAGAGGGATCGAGACCAACTGAACGAGACAAAGCTACCGATGTAAGTCATATTTATTAACAGTCTGAATTGACGTAAATGTACCGTATATATAGGAGGATAACGTTAGCATATGATAGCTTAAACATGTTAAACTTACTCTATATTTATATGTTATTTGTCAAATGGGCACTTGGAGTTTAGCTGTATGTATGTTAATACATTATGTGCGTTAATATATTCAGCTGCGGCAAGCTGTTTGTTTTGCTAATGAACAGGGGCGAACACTGCGGTTAGTTTCATTTTAAACATCTCAAATCATTCGTCCTTAGGCTGAAAAATCTGTCACAGCATACTAGTTATGCTCTCACGTTGTGTGTGTAACGTTATAACTTGTCAACGACAAGCGCTAAATTCCACGTAAATCCGCTGAGATCTGCAGGTGCGCATTCCGTGGATTTTAGGCAAGCATACACGCACAACGTGAGCGCATTAGGGCATTAGGATGTTTGCTGTGACAGATTTTTTAGTCACCGGACGAATTATTTGAGACATTTAAAACGAAACTAACCGCAGAGGAGTTCAGGAAACATAATTCAGCTAAACCATTGCCATGGCAGTACTACACGTGTGTTGTGTTGACACGCCGGACGGAAGGGGGGTGGGGTGCGCTGTAACTCATTATCATTTAAAGAGACATGCACCAAAAAGGGTTGCTGTGAGCATAGCTATTTTTGACGAGGCAAAAAGGATTTTGTTTACACAGCCATTGAGTGTTTTTAAGCAAAATATGTTCCAGACATTTCATGAAGACCCTAATAAATCATACCAACTTGTTGAAAGTGCTTATCCGATCAGTCCTTTAAGTTTGGGCCACATAACGTTTGTTTATGTTGTTGCCACTGAAACTGTCTATAATCCTGCTATTTTTGGCTCAAACATATCCAAATCTTACTAAAGGTTTTTGAACAACACAAACTGACGATTTGATCCAGATCAAAACCTAGATTGGATTTTGTGACCTTATCCAAATTCACATTCCTTTTTTCTTTTGAACAACCCATTTTTCTAAGATTTGATCCAATAGCCAAAACACAATCAGATTATTTTTTTAACAACTGGCCCCAAAAGACATGAAATAACAGGGCTAGTTCATCCAAAGATAGACATTCTGTCATTATTTAACCAAATTTTATTCAAAACCTGTAAACACAAAATATATTTTGAGAATTGTCTAAATGGTGGCCAATGTTGTTTGGTTACCAAAATTCTTCAAAATATTTTCTTTTGTGTTCTGCAGAAGAAAAAAAGTCATACAGGTTTGGAATGACATGATTGTAAGTAAACCAGCAGTTAGTAGTTTTTCTAGGTTTCCATTTTCAAAACCATCTTTCAAAGATATGTCCACAAACCAAACCATGCAAATGATAGCCAAGCAACTATCATTTTTACTTTCTTACTAGAAAGAAAAATGCAGATGACAAGACCATAATAAGGTGAACCATGAATAGAATACTTACTGCTTTTAAAGCCGAGATAGCTGCAAAATAAGGTGCTCCCGTGTACCTACCCAAAATAAAAAAGTATATTTTACCAGGCAATTAAAATCTAGAGAATGAAAGGTGAAGAATGAAAATACTACTACGGTCATTGCGCAGGTTCATCACAGCACATTGTACTTTGAGAGTTGCTTCTTAGCTAGTCATTTGTCAAGTGTATATATCTGAGATAGATCTGAGAGTTGCTTCTTAGCTAGTCATTTGTCAAGTGTATATATCTGAGATAGATCTGTGCATCACTTACTCTTGACATCCACCAATGATTCCAATACGCCCATCTTGACCCTTGTGTTTTTTGGACGTCAGCTGAGGAATTGTGTTTCTAACAAGAGGTAAGACATTGTCCATCGCAGTTGTGCCCAGGGAGAAGGAGCGCTCTATGACTGAGAAAAGAACAGCAACAATGATCAGTTTAATAACATTGTGTTCTATACATGTAAGAACTCATGCACCAGTCATTTCAAAGGGGAACAATTCAAGCAAGGAAAACTTGTGTAGTCTGCTATTTTGTTTAACACTATGAATTGAACTTTGGTCTGTTCCTTATACAAAGTTAGCATAGCAAACTAATAAACATCTAAAAGATGTGAAACAATAAAAACGACAACATTTAGGAACAACACAAAAGTAATTAATAGCCAAATTGTTTTTCAGTAATGCTACAAGTCAGAGATTTTAGCAGTAAACCGTTCTCGGCTTTGGCTGCATAATAAGAGGAAGGTCATTTTTAGAATATGACTTCAGACGAACATTCAACGTCACCCTCTTCCATGAGCAGACCTGGGCCAGCTGGTTGGCTGTGGCTGGCAAACTCGGTCAAGGCAGGCGGACGGTTACGATTTCCAACAGAGGGATGCGAGAGGGATACGGTGGGGTTAGTCTGGGGTGTACCGGTGGGCTGCGGAGTGGGTGGTGGTACAGAAGAGGCTGTGCTGATGCCCGTGAAAATCTGGCCCAGCATCTGAAGCATCTGCAACTCTCTGGAATGTTCTTCCTCTCTGCGCTTATCCTCGGCTTGAAG
Organism: Triplophysa rosa; assembly: GCF_024868665.1. NCBI lineage: Eukaryota > Metazoa > Chordata > Actinopteri > Cypriniformes > Nemacheilidae > Triplophysa > Triplophysa rosa. The sequence continues at coordinate 24,045,379 of NC_079895.1, read as the reverse complement.
ACGCTGCTCCTCGAGCCTGTAAAAGTTCTCTTCCGCTTCCATGCTCTGTTCCAAAAACTTCTCCATCAGCTTCTCCAGCGACATGTTCGCAAACCGCTTCTTGGTTCGCCGTGGCCTGCTAGTGGACGACGAGGCGGCGTTCGCCTTGGGCGGGTTGCTCGGTTTAGCTGGAAAGGAACCTTTGAAAACAAAGTGCACAGGAGCGTTAAAAAAAGCGAACATATGTGAGAAAGATCATTGATGAAACATGGCAGATCATCGTCATTCTGACCAATCAGAATAAGTTGAGGCGTATGAGAGACGAGTACATACTCATGCCACCCACTGTCACCGGAATGGGGAAGGATGGATATTCAGTTTTCACTTGATGCTCCATAAAGGAGCATTCACCACTGCCATCCATCTGAGTTTCGTGCAACAGTTCAGCACTCTCAGCATCTTCATCCATCGTTTCATCTCCTCCAACAGCAACACTATCAATGTCATGCCTCTCTACAAGGGATCTATTGCTCAATATATTCTCCATTTCGTCGTAGAATTTGCACATCTTGTGGTACTGCCCATTTTTCTTGGATCCCTCCTTCGCCTGATAATACTGCCTCTTTAAGCTCTTAACCCGTATCCTGCATTGGTCTGGTGTCCGATCGAAGCCCAACTCGCACAGGCGGTTCGCGATGTCTCGGTATACGTGGCTGTTCCGAAAGTTTCCGTCCAGAGCCGTCTGCACGTCGTGTTCACCCCAGATATTCAACAGCGCCCTGGTCTCCATGTCCGACCACAGGAAACCCCGCGTTGCATTCACTAACATGATGTTGTGTACAGGCAGCCGAGCGCTTCAGCAAACTGGCGGAAATACCGCGGTCTTGCATCTATTAAACCGGCAGATCCGCGTCTCGGTTTGACGATGTTTCACGCGGTTTTCGAGCGCATGGCGACAAAGGCCTAGCCGAGTTGCAGAGATTAACAGAGCTGGTTTATGCAAAGCTCCTTAGAACTTCACCAGTGTGTTTACTCGCGCCAACAACACCGAGAACGTCACTGGAAGTTGCGCGCTACGTCATCAGGACAGTGCAGTTCGCAGCGCAATGGTGAACGCTGTGTGAGAAAACGACCATAAAAATGCGTTTCTTAAGCAGCTGATTAATGTGTATTATTAAGTAAGGCTAATAATAAATTACAACAATAACATACTCAACGGAATACAAAAATATAAGAGCACACCGACGAATCTGGGATTCAAAATGTAATTTAAACCTGAATATATAACGTTACAGACAGTTTTACAGTTTGAGAATAAAAAAACACATCGTTACATATGTTTCACGCTGTGACACTGACCATAAATCATTTGCACCACACAAGTACCTTTTTAGTCATGTTGGCAATGGCATTACATGAGTAAATAAGTTTTGCACAACCTTATCCATGGCAGCTCGAGATGGCCAAAAGGTCCTCTTACCATTTGAAGTTTTCACTCAAATTCATGTCAATAATTTAATGAAGCAATTCGCATTAAATCACAATGCAAGTCCCCAGTGATCTCTGACTTTCGGACCTTACTGTGCGTATGCTATAGATTTATCAACTACCAGTTTCGACTGCATTTGCTGTACATTTACCTTTATCATACAGCAACACTGCTGCAATTGTAACGATTACAGTAATCACGGCGAGAAGTGAACGTCCATGCATTCCGTCCTTCTCAACCTACTCATAGTTTGGAAAACCAACCAACGATGAACTGCGATCTTACCAATTGACAGACTTAGTGGCTGTTCAGAGAAAATGAAGGTGGCACGTTTGAGCAGATTCATCAAGTTCACTGGTTCAAGCAGGAAGAGAGAGAGAAAGCTGTGGAGCTTTGTACGGGGACTGGCTGCGATATCCAATCAGACGACAGGAGGAACGAAGTTCAGTATTTATTTTGCTTATGTATATGATTCACACGAGTTTACTCGTTTAGATAGAAATACAAGCATATATTCGTCCGCCCTCTTAATGATCAGACTTCCGCTGACGTTTTCTGCGCTCCCGCTTATGCGTGGTGACATAAGCCAAATTCAGTCCGTGTTTGACATTTACCAAAAAATGCTACAGCAATGCTACAGAGTTTGGCAAAGTGTGGTTAAAAATCATGTTGAAACGTCAATAACAAAATGTTTACGTGGCCCCGCCTCCACAGCGTACTTCCTCTGACGTAGCCCTGAAGTTGAGTCGGCGCCGCCTACCAATGTTAAATCCAACTTCAAACTAGTCTTGCGTGTTGAAGAACTGGTGTGGTTGTTAACTTTATAGAAAGGAAACAGAACATGACAATCGTGTAGTATCGAATATACGCGAATGTGCTTTGTTTTGCAATGTCGTGTATGGAGGATGTTAAACCGGAGGATGTTAAATCATGCACTTTAATACACAGACGCCCGTCAGCTGCGTTGTTTATGTTGTGCTTTTAAATCTCGTTGACTTTGCATGAGTGGCATGTGTTTGGAGTCATGCCTCAAGCCACAAGGACCAAGAAACCCGACGTGAAAGTCGTCATTCTGGGGGACATGAACGTGGGAAAGACTTCTCTCCTCCACAGATACACTGAAAGGAAGTTTAAGGACACAATAAGCACCGTCGGAGGGGCGTTCTTCTTGAAACAGTGGGGACCCTACAACATATCCATATGGGACACCGCAGGTAGGACATGGCTGTGCTTTATTTAGTCAAACAGGTGTTTCAATCCAAAATGACACAGACAACATATTTTGAGGAATTCAAGTAGTATTTTTGATACACACACGTTATACAAACATTTTAGGCGGAAAAGTTTATGAAACATAAAATATGTTTTTCTTAATTAATTAAAATAAAAACACTTAATTTGTTTATTTGTAAAACATCCTTTCTTTTTTCCTGTATTTCTTTCTTTTTATATTTTTCATATCCTGGTTTAATTCTTACTAACACTGAAATGATCATTTTGTAGATGGTAGCACTTTTTGTTCCTTGTTCAGATGACATTTTTAAAAACTGGCCATGTTGCAAGCGAAGTTTGCTCTGCTGACTGCATGTCTTTAATTGTACAAGTAAACGTCCCCTTAAGATAAATGTTTTGGTGAATGTTTGAAAACTTCACCCATTAAAGGCAACAATTAAACAACATTTTACTTTCTTGAGGAATAATCAGTCATTCAAACCCTTGGTTTAGAAATTAGCAATCATATTACTACTTAAAAAGATAACTCCAGACAAATTTGTAGAGAAACAGCACTGCAAAAAACCATCTCTTTACTCACTTCCTATGGAAGTTTGTTCTGTTACGTAAAATATGTATGACCCCCTTTACAGATTTGTTTTATTCTGCCCAGTCATTTCCTATGGAATTTTGTTCTGTTACGTAATATATGTATGGCCCGTTTTACAGAAAACATTTCTTCATTCTGCTCTGTCACTTCCTATGGAGTTTTGTTCTGACGGATGACCCCGTGTAATAGTGTTTGTGGTCTCTTATCAGGCAAAAGTCACATGCTTGTGAGCTAGTCAGAGAGTCTGTGTGTAAGGAAACTCAAGGTTCCTCACTGTTCACTCTGGCATAAAGCTGTAGATTCTTAACTTATGAAGTTGGCCATTTTCATTTTTTTCCACAAATCCTTATTAGTCACCCTTTTTGTTTGTCACTGGGTTTTGTAAATATCTAACCAATAAAGTGTATTAGAAAGTACTTGTCAACTTTGACAACACAGTATTTAATCATTTAAAAAGCAGTGTTCTTTACATGAAAAAGGTTTTGGAAGGACGGTAATGATTGAAATTTGGAAGGACATTATTTTGACAAGATAGAATTAATTAAGTATATTTATCTAAAATCCCCAAAAATTTAACTGAGTGTGTGACACACAAGTTATAAACATATTTATTTGCTGAAGAAGAAGAAAAACAAACAGAGTCTGTGTGACATTGTTAAACTGATGGCAGGTGTCAAATGGAGCTTTAGAATCAAAACTGTGATGTTTTCTAAATTATTTAGAAAATAGTTTTCCCTAAACATCTGATGATGTTTTCAAGATTCAAGATTTTCAAGTCAGCACAAAGGGCTTATGGTTCGTTTCAATATACATGTTTGTATTTCTGTTTTATCTGTGAAACGGGTAATATATATTTTATTTGTAGAGGTAGTGCCATAATTTGAGAAAGAAATCTCTGAATAGTTTCAAGGTGGAAATGTTTCCTAGTTAAATGGAAATGAATGGCAGATGCAGAATCTGTGAAACATGAAAGATGAACAATTGACATCAAACACATCAGTACTTTAGCCAGGTGTATAACCTGTTCTGTTGTGTAGGAGAGGTCTTTATTATTAACATTATTTTACATTTGGAGCATGAGGTGGAGCACGAGAAACAAAGCCGTCTTACATCCTTGTGTAGCTTCACACAGACAGTAGAAGCAACTGTAGGAGCCACTGCATATTTCTACAACAACGAGCTCTTGTGTTTGTATAGCTCTAAATATTCTCTTGAACCTTGCCTTTCTTTCTGTTAAAGGAGAAAGAACATTTTGCAATCTTTCCAAAAGTAGATTCGGCCCATTAGAAGGATTGTTTTCCTCAGTGTTTGTTTGGCTTTAATTCTGTTGAACTTTGTACCTTGTTTGCGCTGTGCAGGTCGGGAGCAGTTTCACGGCCTCGGCTCGATGTACTGCCGTGGAGCGGCTGCAGTCATACTCACATATGATGTTACAAACTGGCAGAGCCTGGCTGAGCTGGAAAACCGCTTCCTGTCCCTGACCGACACTGCCAACGCTGACTGCATTTTTGCCATTGTGGGTAACAAGGCGGATCTGACCGACACTCACGTTCAAGGGCCAGACACAGACGGCGAGCAAGGGGATGAGCCTCAACCCGTCGTCACGTGTCCGACTTCTCCCGCAGTTCTGCACAAACAGGTGAGCAGGGAAGATGCCATTGCCCTGTACAGCCACGTGCTGCGCTATAAAGGTCTGGAGGAGAAGGCCTGCCTGCCCGCTGACAAGATGTGCTTTGAGACGAGTGCTAAAACAGGTTACAACGTGGACGCTTTGTTCGAAACTCTCTTTGATCTTGTACTACCCTCCATTCTGAAGAAAAGGAGCGAGGGGGAGAGCTCCACAGTGGACCTGGAGTCACCCATGGCGGTCAAAACGAATAAAGCAGGATGTTGTGCCTAGTGCAGAGGATTATGGGATTGTTGGTTTTGTCAGTCATTGCCAAAGGAGAAATGAATCAAAGATAATCATATTGACATAAGAATACTTTTAGCTACTACTTTGAAAAAATATTTCAGCACAGTATTAAAATATTTTTTTTCTGTGAATAAAATGTTGAAAGCACTTGGTGATGTTTGTCCAATTTTAATTTTAGTAAGTTTTATTATGATTTTATCATTTTTTTCTTTAATTCATTTGGAATGGTCATGATTTTGTTTAGCTTTTATATTGAAATTATATATGGGTCACATTATAGTTTTGAAATTAAGGATTTGTTTCATTTTTTTCAAAATGTTTTAAAAAAAAGGAATAAATGAGTAAGTCTGCATTTGTATGAAAGATCATGTAATGAAGTTTGTATATGATGGAAACGGTGTACTTAGTCAAGGTAGACTGCAATTTTAATACGACCCTTGTAGGCACATTTTCATTCATGGCATCAACCTTAAGGTCTATTCGGTCATTGGCCAGTATGCTGTTTTCTCAAGTTTCCAAAAAAACCCTGTTTTGTGTGGAAAGTCATCTTTGTGTTGTATTGACATTGTGAAGGATGGGATATGTTGTTCAAAAGTACTGCCTGCATAATAACATTTCCAAATGCATGTTTTTGGCAGGGTCAGAGTTCTGTTTTACAGAAATGATTTGCCTGTTCTTGGCTCTATATTCGTATTTGTTATATGTATAGCCTAATGCTTTAAAATGTATTATCATATACTGTATTATTCCTCTTAAACAAGAAATAAGACACAATGTAACAAACAAAAGCATTTATTTTGACAGTCAATAGCAGTCATTCAAAAATCTTCATATATTCCACATAATTACATTAAAGGGATACTTCGCCCAAAAATGAATTAAATTCATTTAATTCCCCCCCCCAATTGACTCCCATAGTAGGGAAAATATCGTTTTTGGGTGAAGTATCCCTTTAAAAGTACAGTGACATTTTTATAGCAAAAAGGTGGTGCTAAATTATTATCTTGTGATTCTTTTTGGTATCAAATGCTAGTGGTTTATGTGTGTTAGGGTAAAAAAAAACTTGTGCAATGCGCATTAACAATAAGCAAAGCTGCTCAAAGTCTAAGTTGAACATTTAGTTAACCCATACTTTTGGTTTAGTCATTGTTTACATACTTTTAAGTTCTATCAATGGAATAATGAGAGCCTGCATTATGCATACATGAGCAAAAATCATGAGTCATCTAGTACACATTGACCTTTCCTTGTATCGACGTGTCCTGTAAACCTCAGTAAAATCAGTGCAATTGGTGTTAACCATGAGAGGGATCAAACAAACCAGAAGGACCCCTTTGTTTGAATAAACTCTAGGGAAAAGTTTCAAGTTAAGAGCTTAAGATTTTACGTGAAAATAAATAAAAAAATGTCACATTTCCTCACCATGGGACTATAGTGTTGTTACAGGTGTGAAAACAAAGGGCTAATACAGATGGTTTAATACAATTCTATCAACTAAAAAATAAAAACACAAAGCAAATATAATGTACAGGCAGATGATGTTAGTGTAAGCATAATATATTAGCGTAACTGTTAGCCCTTAGCCTAATTTAAAACTGAGCCGGCTATATTGTGGTTGAACATTTGGTTGGTGATTGTGATAGATGTAATGGCTTTTTATAGGGATGGGAATCATAAATCAAATTGTAATTTTTATTCTTAAAATTTAGATTTGATTGAACAAAATTATTTTAGTAATCCACAAAGGGGAACAAAGTTCTAATAACGATTTAAGTATTAAAAAATAGAAGTAATAATTTACTAATAAGCCAGACATTTGTTGAAGATTTCTCTAATCACATTTATTGCATTATTAACTTTGAAATTTTTAGGGGGGGGGTGAATGGTTGAGAGAAAACAACATTGTTCATTTACAGTATGTGTGGCGCGCACAGAAAATAAGTTCTGAATTTATTTTGACAACTGCAGATATATTGTTTTTTAACAACGAATACGACGGTTTTGTATTCCCAAGCAAGTTTTAAATGAGACTGATAACACTGACTCACCTCATGATATAGAAGGGCGGAGCAGTGCATAAGCATGGCTTCTTTGGTTCAGCTGTATGTTATTGGTAATATTATAACAAAGAATCAGGTGTTATAATGCCGAGGTAATAAGTTCGAAAGTAAGCACCATTTCATACGTATAAAAAGTACATAGGTTCAGTGAAATATAATGTCTATGCTTTTCATGCATCTCTGGCTTTTCATTCTGCACATTTAAATAACGTCAGTCATAAGGCACACAGTAGTGGTGAAAAGAAAATCTTTGGGCTTTCTGTGGATGCAAAAATGTCTTTTTAGAATCATGTTAGAAACCTGTCTAAGACGTTGACGTCCATTCAGCAGGTTGGAATGAAATATTCTGCTGCCAATGTAAATTGTGATGATGACACAGGTGCCATAGATTACAGGTTCTTCATACACACTTGGCATCGGCTGATGCGTGAGAGGAGCTGACCAGCTTTTAGCGTCTCAGAGGCTGGGGACGTCTGGAAGCTCTGATCAATAGACGTCAACCAGAAACTCTGCTTGTTGGCGAAGTAGTGACACGTACCCTTGGCCCCGTTACACTCGATGAAGGGAGTGGTGCGGAAATCTTCTAGACAAGAGCCTGGAGAAACCAGCGATTGACCGCCACCCTCATCTCCAGCTGCCGTGTGCTGTGCAAGCGTGAGAAAAATGACAATTTAACTAAGTTTCACAGTAACATTCATGTCGGTAGCGCAAACCGTTCATATTTTCCCAAGTCTCACCATGAGGAAGGAATAGCCAATCCACAGACTTCTCCACCCTGCTGGGCATTGTGGGATAGTTATATCTTGACTGTGTATTGCAATGGCCACAGATGGGGCTTCACACACAGAACAGCGGCTGATGTACGGTTTTATCTCTGCCTCCTCCACGGGCATCATGGGAATTGGCGCAGTAGTGGACAGCCAATAGGATTTGTCATTTCGGCTAGCATAGTAGCATACGTCACCAGGATTGCAGTACAGGAAAGGCATGGTGTTAAAACGAGGGAGACACGACCCGGCTAGACCTGGATAACGAAACAGAGAACCACAATAATGAAACATTTTGGGTTAACACAAAAACAAATTATTCAAATATTTCATTTCATACTAATCAACATATGGACGAAATCAAGTTCCGCCCCGTTTGATCTTACTGCAGAAGCCATTTTGGTCAGATTGCTCCCAATACGAAAAACAACAACATCGCTACTTCATTTCACAACGATTTTAAATATCAGATGTACACTCTGTTCGAACTGTTGTATGTTTTTCAATAAATTATCCATTCACGAGTTCACCTCGCATATAATAACTACAGATGGGGGGTGGATATTATGCGTATTTGGCGTGCTGTCCCGGGGAGAGGGCTCGCGCTCGCCTCTTGTCCGGGGAGAGGGCCCCAAGCCCGGTGTGTGCCCGGACTCGGGTCGTTCCCCCTGTTATGCTGCGGTAAAATAGGCTGATGGTGAGGAGTTGGGGTGGAGGAGGGGGGAAAATGTAAAGAGAATGAGGGTAAGGCGTCTTGTCTATTTGTAGGGGTTTTTCTCCCGGGCTAAAAGATTATTGGTGAGATTGGTTATTGGAAGCCCGCCGGGTTAGTTATCTGAATGGTGAGATTGGTCATGGCAAGCCAGCCGGGTTAGTTATCTGCACGTACTCCTCCCGAACTTTGTTAATAAAACATCATATAGTATCGCTTGCCATGCTCCAAATGCGCATAACAGTTGGCTTACCCAGGTCTTGGTTGTGGGCCTTCTCCTGCCCCTCAAAGTATAGCAGACTGTATCCATCCCATAATTTGGACATGCCCACAGGGCACATAGGAATCTGATCAGACTGGCTGTGCTTCACCAGCAGGTAACCAACACTGACACTGCGGCCAGGCATTCCGGCATGACCAGGTAAACCAGGCTGTCCTCGGTTCCCTAGACATTAAAGTGACAGTTCACCCAAAAATTCAAATTCTGTCATGATTTACTCCCCCTCTTGTCATTTCAAATCTGAATGACTTTCTGTCTTCCGCAGAACACAAAAGAAGATATTTTGAAGAATGTTGTTAACCGGCACGCATTCACTTGCATTGGTTTTGTGCTCAAACAATAGAAGTGAATAGGTGCTGTTCGGTTACCAACTTTCTTCAAAATATCTTCTTTTGTGTTCTTCAGAGGAAAGAAAGTCATACCGGTTTGAAATGACAAGATGGTGAATAAATGTCCTTAATTATTATATTATTGTCATGAAATTCACGTCATTTGTTATATTTGTTAAATGCACAGTTGGAAAAAAGCCTCTGAATCATTTATAATAATGACCCGTCATACGTAATCCGTAATTCACTAATCTAGCCCAGAATCCTCATGTATTTACATTCACACAAGCACACCATATACCTTCCTCTCCCTGCAAACCAGGGTACCCCAATGGTCCAGGTTCACCACGGAAACCTGGAGTTCCTGGTACACCGGGGAGACCTGGCATGCCCTTGTGCCCCTTTGGACCCACAAACCCTATAAACAGACACCAGTAATGTAAACCGGAAACAGACAGACAGAATACAATTCAGACCGTTGGCTCGTGTTTATTTAGTGAAATATCGATCTTTGTGATTAATTGTGATTTAATTGCTAAAGGCTTGGAATTCTCTCACCTTCATCACCAGGAGGCCCAGCAGGGCCCATATTCCCAGACCGTCCCATTGGTCCATGAATACCCATTGAACCAGGAGGTCCTCTTTCCCCTGGTAATTTTACTGGAATTGGAGGAAGTCCTTTATCACCAGATAAGCCAGTAGCACCTAGGAACAAGAACAAAGAATAAAGGTGCTGTCACACTAGATAAAAGAAATGAGAGCAACATGATGTTATGCTCCAGGGGTTTTGTTTTGGAGTAGTTAAAGGGATAGTTCACCCAAAAATGAATGTTGATAACCGAACAACGGCGGTACTCATTGTGTTCATACAGTGGAAGTGAATGGATACCGCCGTTGTTCGGTTACCAACATTCTTCAAAATATCTTCTTTTGTGTTCTGCAGAAGAAAGTCATACAGGTTTGAATGACAAGAGGGTGAGCAAATGATGACAGAATTTTCATTTTTGAACTATCACTTTAACACATTTTTAATGCTTTTTAGAACCCGAATTGTTGTGAAACCACATATTTTCCACTTAAGATCACTTACAGCTGTGGGATATGAAAAGATTCTTACACTTTTTTATTATTATTCAGGAAAGAACAAAATCACGGAGACAAACACAATCACCTGGGGGTCCAGTGTCTCCTTTAGGTCCAGAAGGTCCCCTGTCACCTTGAAAGCCACGTCTTCCTGGAAATCCCATCATTCCTGGTTGCCCTCTTTCACCTTTAATTGAAATAATACATTTCTACATGACTCTTTAATTCTCATGGATAATAATTATCATACCCGAACAAAACGAGCAACAAAAAAAGCTAAACACGTGTAACCAAGTCAGTAGGGGGTGCTGTATGGAGCGAAAATTGTGCCTAAACTTAACAAACAAATCCAGCGTTTTGCAAACAAACGCAACCTTTTTTTGCAAAAGAAACTAAACTCTGAACCAAACAGAAAGCGTTTTACAAATACATAATGCAATTCAAGAGAAAATACAAAGGTGTAACATATAAATGTACTGTGTTTAAGTCTCACCTTTTTATGAGATTCTCTCAGCTTGATTTTCTCACAAATGTGACTTCCAGATTTTCTCACAAATGTGATCGTCCAGATTTTCTCACGAATGTGATCATCCAGATTTTCTCACAAATGTGACCGTGCAGATTTTCTCACAAATGCATGTACAACAGCAGGTGGTGCTATCGGGAATTAGTTTCTATATGAAGAAGCCATGAACATTACCTTGCGTGCCACCCTTGCCAGTGCCAGAAACTGAATTAATTTCATTCATCAAGTTTCATTCAGTTAGTCTCATGAAATTTATTGAAACTGTTAATAATAATAATCAGTTGCTGTTCTTAATAATAAATAATGAATTATGCATTGGTTTTAATATACAAATAACATACAACAACCTTGATGCATTTGCAATGTTGTCACCCCATCTCATTCTCTCGTTCTTGTTTCCCAACCGTTTACGTTCACAAAACAAACTACTTTTTCAAGGATACTTTCTTATAAGGGAATTTTGACATCATTTTGTGTTTATATCAGGGCCAGCTCTAGGCATGGGCAGGGGTGGGCTGAATCCCCCTAAACATCTGTTTTGCCCACCCAATGAGAATAAAAAAATAACACCAAAAATTGTTGTATTTTCTATTGGCTGAAAGCAACGTCACTCTTCACTTCACTGCTCTGGCTTTAGTTTGTAACAGAGAAGTATGCTACATGCTACAGGTGGAAGCAAAATACTGTGCAAAGGAATTTTAGACGCACTGCACATATGTAAAATTAAGCATGTCAAATTAATTGTGCTGTAAAATCAGATTCATTTCTTCGTTTTTGCGGTCTTATTTTGTGCTGTTAACAAACAGCTATTATTTGCTTGCAATATATAGGCTAGATTTTAACCTATTGACTTTCAGTAATGACTGAAAGCTCCATCTTCGAAGCTCCCGCTTCAGAAATAAATCTGTTTCTCTCCATCTCAAACACCCCAATTCACGCTGCAGGTGGTAGCGAAAAAATGTGCAAAATAGTTCAGTTTAGGCGCGATGCGCGCTCACGATACCACATAAAAAACAGCAGACACGATGTAAAGTTCATTGTGCAGTGTAATCAGATTAATTCATTCAATTCATTAAAAGAAATTAAACAGAAATCAGTGATCGTTCAGTGAATGGGGAATGTTCTTAGCCCACTTTATTTTGTAGGCTTCTATTTATGTCCAGTTTACATAACCGCTTTATTTAAGGTGTAAAACATCAATGAAATGTTGTCTGTTTTTTATATTTATATAAAAATAAATCATTTAAATCCTGCATGTATTGCAGTCATATACTGCAGTGTTTGTTGAATTCCAACAAAAGCAAACCTCAAGAGTGACTGAGCACGATAACAAACTAATTTAAAAAAAATCTGGGTTATTTCATAAAACATTTTTTTACGTTTTCTAACGTTTTCTTAGTTTTGTGTTGCTTAAAACTAAATATGAACTTGTTTTTGCTGTGTTTCTGTTTTAAAAATGCAGATCATCTTTTCTGTTTTCACCTGCTTTCACCAGTTCATTTTCTCCAAATAAATAAAAATAAATTATATGAAATTTGGGAGAAATGTTGTCAAAAGTTCACAGAAATAAACAAAAATGATAATTTTACCAAATCACATTCTTATCAGAAAAAGAGGAAAATACTTTTTAAATGGACTCTTAATTTTGTCTGCAGCTATACTGTCTGTGTGGTTGGGGTATATCCCCACCCAGGATATCTGCTAGTCCACACTTCTGCACCTGGCAGGAACCGGGCCTGATTTATATTTATTTATATTTTTATATGTCAATTTTTTGTAAGATTTCAGTATAGTATTTTGCGCTCTTTCTGAGATGCGACTCGGTTTTTAGTGATTTTTCTGCATGAAAGTTGCACTGATACATATGTTTGACTTTTATACATAACAACTCATAGATAAAAAGTATTTAACATTATGTCTAAACACTATGGCATTAAAGTAGAGAGCTTTCTAGGCTATAAAAGATGGAAAAGCAAATAAATCGTCGTGGCAGTTGTTTCAGTCAGTCGTCGGCTTTGTTTGGTTGCCATTAGCCTATTTAGGTTTAAAATAATGCTCTATTTTTTTGGCTATTTCAAGCTATTTGGGCAATTTTTGAATAAAATAAACCAGCACAAAAAAACAGTAATATAAATCTAAGTCAAACAATTGAACTATCTGCTGTTTTGGGAGAAGTTGCATAACTGAGAAAATCTGTACGGTCACATTTGTGAGAAAATCTGCACGGTCACATTTGTGAGAAAATCTGGACGATACATTTGTGAGAAAATCTGCACGGTCACATTTGTGAGAAAATCTGGACGATCACATTTGTGAGAAAATCTGCACGGTCACATTTGTGAGAAAATCTGGATGATCACATTTGTGAGAAAATCTGCACGGTCACATTTGTGAGAAAATCTGGACGTCACATTTGTGAGAAAATCTGGACGTCACATTTGTGAGAAAATCTGCACGGTTTAAGGTGAGACTTAAACACAGTACATTTATATGTTACACCTTTGCATTTTCTCTAGAATTGCATTATGTATTTGTAAAACGCTTTCTGTTTGTTTCAGAGTTTAGTTTCTTTTGCAAAAAAGGTTGCGTTTGTTTGCAAAACGCTGGATTTGTTTGTTAAGTTTAGGCACAATTTTCGCTCCATAGTGCTGATGCATTTTGTTTCACTGGCGACACCTGCAGAAATCTTGAACATGGTAGATAAGATCAAGAGATTAGTTTGATTTCTTTTTTAGTCTGTTCTGGGTATGCGCTGTGGAAATAGTTTCAGCTCGTATTGGTGGATGTGGAAAGATTTGTACAGCACAGTGCACGTGAGTTGTAGACGGATAATTAAAATGAGTCAATCAGTTGTACACAGGGTTTTTCCTGCATAGAGAAATTGGAGGTGGCCGCCTCTGTCAAATGTCGTGCCGCGCCGCCTCAGGCTCTCGCCAAAATTATGTTACGAGTCTTCACAAGAAATGCTGCGTGCATTTAACAGACTGTCATTTGTAACTGCAGTTGCGGCATTACGCCACAGTGGAGGCGCTGTTTCGTTATCAGCACACTGAGGTGCTAAAAAGAGTTGCAGAACAAGAGCTGGCTGTGTTTCACGGCTGTTTGTTTTGCATCCAAGTACGTTTAATTTCTTGAAATTTATTAAATTAACATGACGTACATCATTGTAATGTGGTCGTTGGATCGTTGAATCAGCGTATACTGTACACAGCGAGTTCGCCAGTATGAACGCACATTGCGTTCAGAATGACTCGCACACGAATGACTCATTTGAACCGATTCATTTAAACTATTGAACTTTTCAACTAGCGAATATAAGAGATCCTTGAATCATTTAAAGTGAACCACAGAGAATGCAAGATGTGAATGAGCTTTGCTCATTTAGAAAGACTGGTTAATTCAGTTGGCTATTGTGGGCTGAAAAGTTAGTTGAAATTATAAAAAAGCGTTATTTGTTTAAAAAAACATTTCTGTTCGGTTGAATAAAAGTAATGTTTTATACAAACCCGATTCCAAAAAAGTTGGGACACTGTACAAATTGTGAATAAAAAAGGAATGCAATAATTTACGAATCTTATAAACTTATATTTTATTCACAATAGAACATAGATAACATATCAAATGTTGAAAGTGAGACATTTTGAAATGTCATGCCAAATATTGGCTCATTTTGGATTTCATGAGAGCTACACATTCCAAAAAAGTTGGAACAGGTAGCAATAAGAGGCCGGAAAAGTTAAATGTACATATAAGGAACAGCTGGAGGACCAATTTGCAACTTATTAGGTCAATTGGCAACATGATTGGGTATAAAAAGAGCCTCTCAGAGTGGCAGTGTCTCTCAGAAGTCAAGATGGGCAGAGGATCACCAATTCCCCCAATGCTGAGGCGAAAAATAGTGGAGCAATATCAGAAAGGAGTTTCTCAGAAAAAAATTGCAAAGAGTTTGAAGTTATCATCATCTACAGTGCATAATATCATCCAAAGATTCAGAGAATCTGGAACAATCTCTGTGCGTAAGGGTCAAGGTCGGAAAACCATACTGGATGCCAGTGATCTTCGGGCCCTTAGACGGCACTGCATCACATACAGGAATGCTACTGTAATGGAAATCACAACATGGGCTCATGAATACTTCCAGAAAACATTGTCGGTGAACACAATCCACCGTGCCATTCGCCGTTGCCGGCTAAAACTCTATAGGTCAAAAAAGAAGCCATATCTAAACATGATCCAGAAGCGCAGGCGTTTTCTCTGGGCCAAGGCTCATTTAAAATGGACTGTGGCAAAGTGGAAAACTGTTCTGTGGTCAGACGAATCAAAATTTGAAGTTCTTTTTGGAAAACTGGGACGCCATGTCATCCGGACTAAAGAGGACAAGGACAACCCAAGTTGTTATCAGCGCTCAGTTCAGAAGCCTGCATCTCTGATGGTATGGGGTTGCATGAGTGCGTGTGGCATGGGCAGCTTACACATCTGGAAAGGCACCATCAATTCTGAAAGGTATATCCAAGTTCTAGAACAACATATGCTCCCATCCAGACGTCGTCTCTTTCAGGGAAGACCTTGCATTTTCCAACATGACAATGCCAGACCACATACTGCATCAATTACAACAACATGGCTGCGTAGAAGAAGGATCAGGGTACTGAAATGGCCAGCCTGCAGTCCAGATCTTTCACCCATAGAAAACATTTGGCGCATCATAAAGAGGAAGATGCGACAAAGAAGACCTAAGACAGTCGAGCAACTAGAAGCCTGTATTAGACAAGAATGGGACAACATTCCTATTCCTAAACTTGAGCAACTTGTCTCCTCAGTCCCCAGACGTTTGCAGACTGTTATAAAAAGAAGAGGGGATGCCACACAGTGGTAAACATGGCCTTGTCCCAACTTTTTTGAGATGTGTTGATGCCATGAAATTTAAAATCAACTTATTTTTTCCTTAAAATGATACATTCTCTCAGTTTAAACATTTGATATGTCATCTATGTTGTATTCTGAATAAAATATTGAAATTTGAAACTTCCACATCATTGCATTCTGTTTTTATTCACAATTTGTACAGTGTCCCAACTTTTTTGGAATCGGGTTTGTATAATAATTGTCATTTTTATCTAATTTTATTAGAGTTTTTAATATGTCAAACTCAACGTCACTTTGGATAATCCACTTAAAGGTACGGTAGGCCTACGTGTGTGTACAAGATCAGGATGGCACCACCTCCGCCTCATTTTGAGCCAGGAAAAACCTTTAGTCGACTAAGACTAGGTATGTATAACAGTGTTTTTCTCTTGTAGTCAACTCTGTTTATATGTTCTGGAAAATTGTCACTGGTGAAGAGTGGTGAGACACGCTGCACTGAACGAATGAAATACGTTGGAAGTCCCTTCGGGCTTTCAGATGCAGCTAAAAGCTTTTAATACATCTAAGAGGGTAATGAAGTGTGAATTGTCTTCTTTTGAAGTGTGGCGTACTCTTAATTTTCTTTTTGAGAGTGTCTGTAACCCCTACTAGCTACTGTGTATGCCAGTTTTGCCAATCCAGATCTATATTAAATCCAAAGAGAACTAACTTAATAAATGTGCTGATTGTTTTATAGTAATGTTGGCCTAGGTTTATTCATTTGTTTGGATAACTGTGTGGGAAGCATTGTCTTCTGTCTGGGATCTCCTACCCATATAAAGTGGAGTGGCGTAGTCATAAGTATCTGAACACTATATACATATTGTATATAGCCCCGTCCACACACATCAACTAAACACATCAATAATAATTATGTTTGGGTTTGAATACTTTCTTCAATGAGCTTCACACTTGGTGTCTACACCAGAGGTGATGTGACATTGCAACATATTAGAAAATGTATATTTCCATATTATTTACAGCGATTGTTAAGGATAATAATAGAAACGGTTCTTTTTTCTAGTGTAGACACGGTGTCAGAATATTCATAATCTACCTTTTCTTCCTGACACTCCAGGATCTCCTGACGGTCCTCTTTCTCCTCTGTCCCCCAGGGTTCCTTTTTCTCCAGTTAATCCTCCTTCACCTAAATTCCCTTTCTCTCCTTTTGCTCCGAATTGAGAAGGGAAACCTGGGATTCCTCTGGGTCCAGGAAAGCCTGCAGCAATTGGTATAAGATTAAGATCGTCATAAAATAATAAAAGATTAATTTACAATTTAAAACCACACATTCAAACTGTGGTGATTTCTAAGAAATTTCTTTTCAAGAAATTCCTAAAGGTAATGTAGTACAGGGACAAGTTTACCTTTGTATTTAAAAATGTCACAATATCTACGTTAATCCGCTTTAAAACATTGATAAATATTTTATATATTATATATATATATTAATATGAAACATGAAAAAAATGGTATGTTATTAGTTTAGTGGTAGCAAAGTTCCTTTAAATAAAGCCAATTCACTCGGCAGCCATCTTGACAATGAGCTACTTTCTATTTAGGCAATATGCAAACAAGTATAGGCCCTTTTTTACAAATTGTTAACTTAAGAGACATTAACATAAGGATAAACGCTCAAATTAAACCAAAATACATTTTCTTGACACCGAAGCTAATATAAAATAAAAGTGACAATGAAGCAGTCCAAATTTTCATTTTTTTATTCAATTTCATTAAAATGAAATTATGTCAAATAATGTCAAAAGAATATATGCACATTTGAATTGTATTATGTTAATGTATGGTTTAATGTATCATTATATTATGCTAGGCTACTGTATGGGTCAACACATTAAAGGTCCAGTGTATGAAATTTAGTGCCATCTAGCGGTGAGGTTGCGAATTGCAACCAACGGCTCACTCCTCCCTTTTGAAGCACTACAGTGGCTGACACAGAACTAAGATGTCGTCACCTTTTCGCTTCTTTGCCGAAGGTGATACTGTATTTACGAAACGCGCTCTGTAGAGCAGTTTGTCCATTTAGGGCTACTATAGATACAACATTGCGAATTCCATGTAAGGGGACCCGCGGTGTAATGGCATCCTCAATTCTATCTGTCATATTTAGAGTTGTACTTAATTTTGGCCTATTCAGAACTACTTCTATATTAAATACTAGCATTTATTCTAAATATATTTACATTTATTCATTTGGAAGACTCTTTTATCCTAAGCAACTTACATTGCATTATATTATACATTTGTATCCGAGTATGTGCAATCATTGGGATCGAACCCATGACATTGGCGTTGCTAGCGCCATGCTCTAAACACTGAGCTACAGGAAAGCTGTATATATTGTACAAACAGTACTTTACCTGGTAGTCCCTTAGTGCCAGGAAGTCCAAAGTCACCTGACACTCCTTTTTTATCAGAGAACCCCTGCGGGCCTGGAGGCCCCTGTACACCGGGAGCTCCATAGTTACCCTTAACACCTGTGAACATGGCTGGCTGGTCAGTCTTCTGAAACTATGCATAATCCTGTAGTTTCTTAATAAGAGAAAGAATATGCATTTTTACCTGCATCTCCAATGGAACCTTTGAAACCCAAATCTCCTGGGATGCCAGCCTGTGTGCTGGGGATACCGGTCTCTCCTTTCTCTCCTTTTTGTCCCGAGTCACCTGAAGGACCCCAGCTGTCCACACCTGCAGTGGACAAAGTGTAACCAAGAGATGGTCAATTTTTGCAGAAAGGTCATAAAATTAATATTCATATGTTATATTTTCATAACATGTGTAATATATACTATATAAGGTTAATAATGGACTCATTCTTACATCTTTTAATAAGATTACAAATACAGTAAGTACCTGGAATACCCTGGACACCCCTTTGACCGTTCAGGCCATCCAAACCAAATATTCCTTTAAGACCAGGATATCCTAGAAGAAAGCACCAGATAAAACGTAATCATGGTCTAACAGCTCTTCAGACCCTTTTGACATGTGAAGTGACAGGACAAATAAATAATACAATTAGTTGCACTTTGTCTTCAGACAATCTAAACATATTAAGTGTCAGAACTACACACCTTTTTGTCCAGGTTGGCCTTGGATTCCAGGTGTTCCTGGCTGTCCCGGTTCACCTCGCCAGCCTTTACTACCCTGGTTTCCTGGGAAACCCTTTAGTCCATCAGAACCTGACAAAAGACTTAATCCATTAAAACCAAAATAACAAAAACAGCAAAGAACATTCATCAAACAATTGAGACTGTTGTACCTGGGGGTCCCGGTGTTCCAGGTTCTCCTGAATGACCTTTCGTCCCATCAATTCCATTAAAACCTGGGCTTCCTCTATCTCCAGGTTGACCTAAGAGTCCATTCTCACCTAATAGATGCACATTAAAACTCATTTAAGTATTGATTCACAGGAACAGTCACATATTAAAATAGTGTAAGATGCATTATAAAATAGGTGAATTCCTAACCGGGGGGTCCAGGTAGACCAGTTTCACCACTCAACCCTTTTGCTGCTTTAGGACTGATTGTAAGACCCGATTCACCTTGAATAAAGGAAAATAATAAGTTCAAACTTTTTGGAATGTTAGAAAATGTGACTGTGGGAATTATGTTGTGACCAAAAACTATCCAAAACACATTAAACTGTTACATTTTGGCACCTTCAATGTTGTCAGTGTTTGCCTAGAATTTGTAAAAATGTACTTTTGGCATTTTATCATTCAGCTTCTTGGCAACTAATCCTGGGGTGCTTTTAAAACACTATTGAAGGAGTTTCCATCTATTCTGACGTCTTTAAGACATCCATTTCAAAAACCTTTTTTTGTCCACAAAACATTTAAACATATTCAGATCAGGGTGTTTCGAAGTCAACATTTCATCAATGATCCTAAACTTTACAGCCATTTAAATGTTTTTTTTAACATTTTTAAACATTATGTATCATAGATTTTTTGTACCTTTGAATCCCTTGATTCCAGCTTCTCCAGGTCGCCCGTAAGCACCAGGTGTGCCTCTGTCACCCTGCACCATAAACACTCAAACTAGTCAAAAACACCAAAGCAACTTTCAAATTTAAGGAGATTTTGTGACATGTTTTAAATCATCCTACCGTAGGTCCATCCATTCCAGGGAAACCCTCAATTCCAGATAGTCCTGTAGGGCCTGGCATTCCCTTGGGCCCTGCGTTTCCTTCTTCCCCTGGTGGACCCTCGGTACCTTTTGTATCACTCGGCTCTCCTGGATGTCCGTCTCCCCCTTCTGTTCCTGGAACACCTGGAAAACCCTTTGGGCCTGGCCACAAATGCAAGGTGAAGGAAAAGTTAGAAGTGTCTGGTTAAAATATTCCTGTAAATGAAAAAAATGTGTGATGTTTCTTCTGGAGGTATAATCTAGTCAGGCTTTTAAGTTTTAGGTATAATTTTTAAGTATAAAAATAAAAAGTACTTTATAAATTTCTTTGTTCTGTTGAACACAAAAGAAGATATTTTGAAGAATGTAGGAAAGCAGTTCTGCGGCACTTTTGACTACCATTGTCATTTTTCCTACTATGGTAGTCAATTGTGGCCAAGAACTGTTTGGTTACAAACATTCTTTCAAATATCTTTCTCTGTGTTCATCAGAACAAAGAAATTTATACAGATTTGAAACAGGTCGAGGGGGAGTAAATAAAGACAGAATTTATTTTGTGTGTGATCTGTCCCTTTAATTACAAAACATTATAAAAATAGAATATGCTGATTTTTATCCAATGGCTCTTTACCCCAGAGCTCTCATAGATCCTGTAGTTCAGATAAAGTATGTTATTCACTGTGCCGTATACAATACAATACAATGCAACACCATACAATAAAATATAACGGTCCTCACCTCTGGGACCAGTGAAGCCAGGTTCTCCATTGTTTCCAGTTTCACCTTTAGCCCCCTTCATGACCTCTTTCATGTGTGGTGTTATATGTATAATTGGCTTTTCACCTGGAGGGCCTGACAGGCCTCTGTCACCTTCACAACAAAAAGATAAGAGACATTTAAATGTATATGGCCACATAATTTGGATTTGACCTTTCAAGACATTGTAACATTTTAAAAAGGAAACAGTATGTAGCCTACACTAACAACTGCCACATCAAAGGGGTGAAATCACAAGGAATACATTTTTCGTTTATAATGTCAAATTGAAGTTTTAATACTTCGAACTTAGAACTTCTTTCTCAATTCGAAAAGTAAAAATTAGTTTAAAAACGTATTCTGAACTTAAGCACCATTGACTATGTGCAGTAACATTTACAGCCGATCAGGGTTTTTTGAAACTTTTCATGCTTTTGAAAAGTTTCAATGCTTCTGTGATGACCTTAGCATTTTTCATGCCAAGGACCCCCACTTTAGTACAGTCTCCTACTTCTTTTCTACTTTCCTACCCCCCCCAAAAAAATCTTAGCTTCGTATACTGTGATAGGCTGACTGAGACCAGTTTTTACTGCACCTATGCATTGTTGTTCTTTTGTTGCACAAATTGCTTCTATTGTTTTCCCCTACTTTGTACGTCGCTTTGGATAAAAGCGTCTGCTAAATGACTAAATGTAAATGTAAATATGATGAACCTTTTGCGAGGGACCCCCTTTCTAAAATACATACATATTTTTTGTATAAAGACGCATTTAAACTGTTAGCAAGTACGTGTGATATTGTAAAGACAACATATTGTTTACAGTAATCAAACCGTAATAATCTTCAGTAGAATTTTACAACTTTTGCTGTATTTGTATCTCAAGGGGACCCCTTAGAACATTCTGGGGATCCCCGGCTGGACCCCAGTTTGAAAATCCCTGGGTAAAATAATACAAATACTGTGAGGTATCTACAGTATTGTATATGTATATACATAAAATTGCTCTAATCTCACCTTTTACACCGTTGTGGCCTTCAAAGCCATGAATTCCACTTTCACCTGGAAGGCCTGTCTCTCCTTTCAGTCCTTCAAATCCTTTCAGACCCTTCTCTCCAACCTTTCCATGGAAGCCTTCCATGCCATCGCCCCCTTTGACACCTTTGTTGTAAAGTACAGTATGTACATTTCAGTGCTATTCAAACTAAAAAACATGATGATGATGATGAACAGTGTTGCTTCCCACACAGGTCGATACATAAAAAAATATTTACACTTTGTTTTGGCATAATAACTAATCAAGTTTCATGAATCCGCTAGGAAGAGTATACATGCAAAAAACCCACATTAAATCCAAAATGGCTGACTTCCTGTTGGGTGGAGTTAATGACTGTAATTTTGAAAGATGTTCGGTTTGGTGAGAACAACATATGTGCCATGTCTGGTGACTCTATTGGTAAAACTAACCCCACCACTTTAGTCAAAAGAGGGGGCGCTACAGAGCCCCCCACCATGCCCATCTCTAAGCTTTTACCCACATCCAATGGACAACAAGTCACATGTGCCAAATTTCATAAAACAAATTTAGCATTAAAGTTTGATGTGTTGCAGTGACCTTCAGTAAAAGAACATTAACCTTTAAGCCCTTGGAGGCCATCAAAACCAGGAGTCCCTGTTTGTCCTGGTCCTCCCGGTGTTCCAGTGTTTCCTGTCACACCAGCATTTCCAGGGTCTCCAATGACACCTTTAAATCCCCTGACCCCAGGGGGACCAGGGTCACCCTCATCTCCTCTTTCTCCACTCAAACCTATAAAGATAAAATACAGAATTATTAGGAGAAGGTTGTTTTACAAACCATTAGCAGCCAATGTACGATATATGATGTACCAGTCAAATATTGGGATGACAGAATGTATATATATCTACTAATCTTCAAGGCCCAAAGGAGTTTTGTAGACAAATTATATTTTTACTAGTGCTGTCAATCGATAAAAAAAATTAATCGGATTAATCACACATTTTCTGTGATTAATCACGATTAATCACACATAACAATAATATTTTAAAATATACTTTTACATTTTAATAATTTCACATTTAATCTTCAAATTCATGTAGAAACAACATATTTCTTTAACAGCGTCATTTTACGAATGAAAGAAAACATTTTGATATTAGTACTGTAACTGATGTCTCTAATAAACTGATTATTTTAACATTAATTATAGCCATTCAACAATATAATTGAGAGCTATCATGAAATATACAGAAATTGAAGGAAGTTCTCAAACACTTTACAGTCTTTAATGCTAAATTATCAATTAAATGCAGAAGAATTCTCATTAAAGCTACAAAATCACATTGATTTCTTCTTTTATTTTGTTCTTTGATTAACATTAGTGACAGGAGTCACAGCAGCACGTTTAAGAACGTGGCCCCTTTAAGAGCTGTCTCAGTACGCAGATCTGACCGTCACCGCACTCCCATTTTCACAACTCTTTGCATTCATTTAAGATTTTATTTTACACTTTGAAGTCTTGCTTAAGAAAATGCTAGACAAAACGGGTTTTCTGACATAATCTTGTATGGTTTTATCCATTCAAGCACGAAAGAGAACTTAACACGGATGCGCTGTCTGACAGAGATTCACCGACGCAGCCTTCAGCCCATGACTGTTTACACCAGACTGGACCTCGCGTTGCGTTTTGCCGCATCCCACAGTTTAGAAGCTGTCTATCTTCATTGAATGCGTCAAAGCAACTGTTTAAAAGAGCAACGCGCTTAAGTGGTTTAAAAGCCTGTACACGAATAAGAGCGTGATTACATAATGTAATGCTAGACAAAGAATGTCAAAACAAAGGATGCTGCGTTAATTGCGTTAAATATTTTTCACGCGTTAATTTGAAAAATTAATCGCATGCGTTAACGCGTTAACGTTGACAGCCCTAATTTTTACCCTTTGGTTTTAAGCATTAGTTTTGTTACCTGGTGGTCCAATGTTTCCAGGTGGTCCAGGGGCTCCTGTTTTACCAGGCTGCCCAGGATATCCAAATATTCCTGCAGGTCCTGGACTTCCTATCTCTCCCTGAAAACCTGAAGGGCCAGTTTCACCCTTACGGCCAATGATACCAGGCATCCCTTCCATACCTGTGTGTCAGTGAATGCTTTAGTGAGTCTTGTGGACATTAGAACAAATGATTAATATTTTGACAGTTCTGTGTGTCTCTGGTTTCACCTGAATGTCCCTTAAGGCCTGGATCTCCAGAAAAACCATGGACACCCCTTTTTCCTGGCAGTCCTGGATCTCCAGGGGCCCCAGAAGATGCTCCTAAAACTTCCCCATGTTCACCCTTTTCCCCTAAAGCACCATCTACACCTGGTTTACCAGGCTGCCCTGGAGATCCTTCTTCCCCTTTAAAGCCAGGAAGTCCCAAATCACCACGAGGTCCTACAAAACCTGAGTGACCAAAATCAGATTATCAGAGGTGAGAAAAGAAGTGTGGTAGACACAGTCTATATATAAGTACGATGACAAACAATCGATTTAAGCAGGCAGCGGTCTTACCTATTGGTCCAGGAGGACCTCCTCTTCCTGGTTCCCCTAGCACTCCTTTGACTCCAAGATCTCCAGAAAGACCTCGGGGGCCTTGTGAACCTGGTACCCCTTGAACACACAAATGTGGGCAAACATAATGTAAATAGAGACAACATATATGAAGAGGTTTGTATGTGGAAAAAGTTAAAACAACCAACTGAATTTACCAGGAAATCCATCCAATCCTGGAACACCAGGCACTCCGGTTTCTCCGGGTCGTCCGTGATCTCCAATACAACCTTACAACATCAAAGACAAATATGACATCATTTGGCTGCATTGCATACACATATTTGACTTTTATGTATAAAAAACAAAGCTGACCACCAATCCAGCTACAATACCTGCAATGTTCAACTGCTCTCCTCCACTTGAGCTGCAGTCTCCTGTAACACACATGTACGACAGAATATGTACACAAAGCTAACAAGGCAATATCAGAATGCTGGAGACGTGCAAATGGTGTTCATTATTAATACTGACGATAAAATAAATGCAGTCAGAGACTGCCAAAGGAGTGGAAGAGATCCTCACCTGATTCACCAGGCAACCCTGGATGTCCATCTGGACCAATTATTCCTTCATCTCCAGGAGGGCCCCTTATCCCTTTGATCGCTCCAAGAACTTGACCAGATTCCCCTAAAAGACCTTGTGGGCCAGAGGAACCAGGCCTACCTGGGTAGCCCTTCTCTCCAGGTTCACCGACTGGACCTTCTCCCTGGCAAAGTATATGTAGACATTGAGGACCAGTACCCGGATTAGTTTATTTGGCATCAGAGCATTTCTACAAATGAAACCCCTTTACTTTTGAATGGTTTCACGTTATTATATATAAATTCTACACGTAGTTGTTGCCTTTTGAGAGACTTACATGAGGACCTTGAAAACCAGGAGCACCATCTTCTCCAAAATATCCAGTTCTGCCAGGCTCTCCTGGGTAACCACTGATACCTGGGTCCCCCGGGTCTCCAGGTGATCCTACATATCACAAGCATGTGCAAAATAGTAAAACTTCTCAAATACATCCTCCTGTGTGTTTTTTTATTCTAGTTTATTATTGTCTTTTGGACCTTTCTCTGTAGCTACAGTCAGGTTTCCTTTTCCCCCCTTGGGTCCAGGTAACCCACGAGCACCAGGAAAACCCTGTAAAGATTGTGAATGTATTATATACTGTATATATATAATGTTTTATTAACTAATTTCTTTCATGTTCACTTATAATAAGAACCCTGTGGTCAGTGACAGTGAATGAGTGATGCCTTAAGATACTCTCACAACAGTGCACAAAGCCACTTTGCCCTTCACTGTCTCATGTGACCTAAGCAAGAGACAAGAGCAGAGATGATGACATGTTTACTTACTGGCATCCCATTGATGCCTCTTGGTCCAGGATCTCCCTGATCACCATGCTGACCCCACTCGCCTACCATGCCATAGTCACCAAGCTCACCAGGAGGGCCCGGAGGGCCAGAGTCAGATTGTGTGCTGCATTCACACAAACCATGGTCACCTGATCAGATGATATAAAACAGCTGCATTAAAAAAATGTCACCAGCAGTAATCATCACCAGGTGCAGCAAAATGATCATACCTTTCGGTCCCTTTCTTCCCGTACTTCCTGGACGTCCACGTGGTCCTTGTGGACCTCTGAAAAAGTCTTCCACTGTATCAATCACATTAATAATCATTAAGTGTGGTCATATATCAAATCAGCAATAAAATATGTCAGTCTTGTAAACTGCCTTAGCACAAATCACTATAAACAACTGAATTTCAATTTTCTAATTGTATCTCATATTCTTTATATTACTTCTCATGTTGGGATGGTGCATGCCCTTTCATGCTTTATCACACTCACGTGATCCCTTGGGTCCCGGTGGTCCACTGGGTCCAGGCCGCCCATCAAAACCATTTGGGCCAGGCTGGGTGGCAGGATTGCCACTTTCTCCAGCTTCACCCTTGATTCCTTTTTGTCCCTTTGGTCCTTCTGCAGCCCAGGGAACCACTATGGGTAAACAATCAAAACAGTGATGGCATTTGGTTACAAATTTGCAAAATACTCATACAATTTTAAACAAATGGTTCAACCAACACTGAACATACTGTTAAAATAAAGAAATTGTGGATGAAGGCGAAGATGAGCTAGAATGGTTGTCATTAGGTGAACTACTCATTTAATGTTCTCACTTACCTGTTTGTTCAGAAGCAGGAGGACCTGGGATACCTTGTTGTCCTTTTTCACCCTTAGGACCAATATTTCCTATTGGACCACGCTCTCCTCGAGGTCCCGGAGGACTCACTATATGGCCAAGACAATGAGAGAAAAATGAGGGGTGTATAAAAGAATACAGAGAATGCGATATATTACAAAAGTGAGATGTGGCATCAGAAGAAAAGTGCTGTAACAACAAAGAGATTAAATAAGAGTTTATCAGGGAAATTGACTAAAAATTGATTTTAGTACCTATGGTTTGGTCAAATGAACTTGCTGGCTCTCCGGGTTCACCTCTTCCCCCCTATAAAAAGATATACAGATTCATACAGCCTTTAATACAGATTGTAAAAAATGACAAACAAAAAATAGCATTGAACAAATCATAAAACGCATTTCTAACCTTCTGCCCCTTGCTTCCTGGGGCACTTGGTTGTCCAGCATCACCCTACAGACAGGCAAAGAGATGTAAAGAAAGGCTTAAAATAAACACAAATGCTGTGATTAGTTGCTATATTTTAATAAAAATGTTATACCCTGGGTCCTGGCCAGCCATTTGATCCTGGGGGTCCCTAAAATAAATAGTAATAGTAATTGGTTACATCATTATTAGATGTTTTTAGATTTAGGTTATCCAATTGTAAATGTCACAAATTTCAAGGCTTAATGTGCACTCAGTCATTTTTCATCAAAACTCATCAAAACAGTTTTAGGCTTTACACAGAAGCATACATTTTATTTTATACATAAAATACAACCAAATACATTTATATGAAACCATGCAAACTATGTTAATAAAGAAGTCTCCAGTCATATAATAACCTATAAAAGTTAATATTTTACACAGAACACGATCAACCGATCACTACAGATTTTATTTGAGTAAAAAACCTTTGTTATTGGACACTTTCCGTTGGAATTAATTCATTTAACATAAATGAATTATGACTGACTGTATGCAGTATGTAAGTTTAGCTTTGGAGTTATTCTTCCTCCAAGTCACTAGGTGTCAGTCCAAGACTACGTCAATGTTTGCAACATAAACAAAAAATTACTGAGTGCACCTGTACCACTGATACAGTATATGGGTTCATACCCGTGGCCCTGGGAACCCTGAAACACCCCCCTCTCCTTTGGAGAAGTAAAATTCCTGGAACAATAAAAAATCAAATTAGTATGCATGTAATCCCAATGCCCCTTTAAGACAAATTCACTCGGTGGTCATTTTGGCAACCATCCTTTGGACGCTACTTGTTTCATTGACATGTTATATCAGCAATCATATCAGACATAACATTTGCTTATTCATTAGTTTAAATCCAGCTAACATGCATGCCATAAAAAGCCAGGACAATGAGTGAAAGATTAGGACTATATAAAAGAAGGCAGCGCTATTTGCACTAAGTGAAAATAGCAGCATTTCTTAGCGATATGCTATTTACACTAACTGAAAATAGCTGTATTTTCTTTAAATTAACTAGTTAGATGCAATAGGTAGGCCTACTTTTAAATAGTGGCAGATAACGTTACTATTTGCACCTCAGTATTGTTGTGCATTAAACATTGTGCAATAACAACAGAGTGTAAATCATTATACAGGGCTCTAGACTAACATTTGAGAGAGGTGGCACTGGTGGCACCAGCCCTTAATTTTGGTAGCACCAGAGTCGTGGGGTGAGGTAAGAAAAAAGAATCACTAAAACTTCATTCAAATGTGTTTAATACATTAATAAATCAATTAGAAATTAATATAAATCATTGTTTATGATTTAATGATTTTTATAACTCTCTCAACACTTTTCAACACCATATTTAAAGCACATCTTTCATAAAGCTACTATCTTCCTTTATTTGATGTGAACAACTCATATAAGAGAACACAATTCCTTTAATATAAGTGAGTGTTTTTGGGCCCGTCCTTTATAATGCTGCTGCTACGGCTGTTCGATTCTGAATTTTTGGGTGTCGATTCCGATTCTAATTCCCGGTTTGGGAATCAAAAGAATTGATTCCAAGAATCGATTCCTAGGTGCTGCTTTCGATTCCTGCTCAATTCCCTGTTTTATTACGGATTTTTATTTATTATTAAAAAATGTACACATTTTTAATGCAATACAATTTTCTAAGCTGTCACTTTTTACATTTATTAATTGCTTATTGTTTCTATAACAAAAACCTTAACCAAATATGTCAATCTTGTCCTGCAATTCCAATGTATCATAATAATACTATCATTAATAATCTAATTTACTAGCTGTTTTCAAAATAAAGCACAGGTCAAATTACTATTAACTATTTTTAGAGTTTTTCAGCAGTGTACATAAAAATACTTGAGGAATATAGATAGACAGATTGATAATCAGTAAATTGTATAAAAATATGTAAGAATACTGTGCATATTCTGTAAGTGTAAATGACAGACAGATATCTAGAGATTAGGGCCCGGTTGCATAAAGCACCTTAAGTTTTTCCCTTAAGTATGACACTTAAGGGGTGATTTTCCTTTACCAAAGACAATAGGAGAATAACTTAAGTAAAACTTAAGGTATACTTAAGGACACACTTAAGGGAAAATTACACTTAAGGTGCTTTATGCAACCGGGCCTAGGTACTAAGTTGTCATGACTCTGCTTCATCATGTCATGTCTATTCTTGGTCTTGTAGCAGAGTCATGGCAAAGCCTTAGGTTTTATGTGGAGAGATTGTTGACCTTTCGGCCTTCCATACTATCTCTCTCCGGTCGGCGTCTCTGTTCCCGCCATCTCGTTTCCTCGTTAACTTTCCCTGAGTGTTTTATTACCCACACCTGCCCCTTGCTAATTATCCCTTGTCTGTCTCCCTATTTAATACCCTCATGTTTCATTGTCCTGTGTTCGGTCATTGTGTGTGCTGTATGCCTTGTGTTGTCCAGTTCCTGGTCAATGCTCGTGGTCCTGTTTGTGAGCTTTCAGTAAGTCTAGTTAGTGTTAGTTTGTTGTATTTGGTCTAGTGTTGTACTTAGTCTTTGTTAATGGTCCTGTTTACCTGTTATATCATTTCCCCTGTTATAGTGTCTTGTTTTCCCCACCGTGGGTTTTTGTTTTACATTTTTTTGTGAATAAAAAGTCATTTGTTAACCCCTTCACTCCCGCCTGCCTGCAATTGGGTTCTTCACCACGCAATCCCTGACACTAAGTAGCTCTATTTTGTCTTTTCTTTGACTAATAGATTCATACACGTTTTTTGCTATTGCTCTTTCTAATCTTGTCATTTGATGTTAAATGCAAGTAGTGAAGACAGGTGTTGAAAAAATGTTAACAGTCCAAGTAAATATGTTGCGAGACTGTGCTTTATATACATGTAATTCTCTTCACGCACATACTGAGCTCATCAGTAGAGAGTAAGAGAAGACGGTCCGTTTACAGTCCGTCTGAAGAGACAAACGTACTTGTATCATTTGTTAAATGTGTGGATACATGTAATTATATCTGCATTGTGTGTGCAAACAAAGCGTTTGCTTTTATGCATGCAGAATATTTTGTCATTCCACAGCTCTAGACCATCAGTTTTTTTCTGAAGTCTGTACTGTTTTTAGACAAGAAACTAATATGATTTAGCTGACCGATGACGTCAGCTAAGGGGCGGGGCTTGCACTTATGAAGGCTCGGCTTATGAGGGAGTCCATTTTTTTTGGAATCGATTCCCAGCCCAAGCTGCTGCCCCTTTAAGAGCTTGCGCACTATACTGTACCATACATGCGTTTTGTTTCCCAACTGTTTGTTCACGAAACGGATTATTGTTAATATGGGAATTTTTACATAATTTTGTGTTTATATATCCGTTTTAGAGTAAGAAAGCGTGAAAGAGAACTCAATTTAGTATTTTGTTAGGATCTTAACTCATACAGTCGGTATGGACGTATCAAGTTTGTTTTTTATTTATTTTATCAAGATTGTAAATGATATTAATGATACAGATATTCTTGTCCGGCTATTGTTACCGGGCAAATGAAGAACAAAGTCTTCTCCGCTGTCGGCTTTACTGTAACAGGGTGAGGAACAGACTTCCAGAGTAAAATGGGCCTTTACGCTTGTTTTCTTATCAAGAACATGTAAACAAAATACAAAAATTAACCATATACCACAGACTATCAATAAACATTCTGTTTTGTCAGTTTTTTTAACGTTCTGTTTTATGCGTTTGCTCCACGTGGGTTTATACGCAGTTTTTATGCATTTTTCTATTCTAGCCGGCCGATTTGAACAATTTAACAAAAGAAACTATGAAACGTAGTGTTAGTTGCCCGACATGCTTTCACAGGTGTCACTAACGTTCTTTTGTTGCACAAATTGCTTCTATTGCCAGCCATTGATGCATCAGTTTTTTGAGTCCCCCTGAAACACTTCTGTTGTTGTCTGAAACACTTCAGCGTTTCTGTGTTTGTTTGTGTTGCCAGTATTTGCAGGGCATGTGTCACCAAACTATTGAAGATGCTTTCTGAATTTTCTGGTGTTTTTTCTGTTTGCATGCATTTTCTTCCGTTGCATCACAGTGAAACCTAGCGGCGACCGTAGTACGGTGCTTAAAGTTCAAACACGTATCCTGCTTTAGCTTCACATGCATACAATACACGCAACACATTTTGTTATCTTTGCTGTTTTGTACCTTAGCCGGGAAAATTCTTGTATTCGGCAAAACATATTTATTTCAGTTGCAAGATTGAGCGCTTCTTGAGCTTCTCTGTCGTTCCTTCCGCTTCATCATTGCATTAAATGCGCCTGCGCATTACGTCTTTGGGGGCGGGGGCACTGATAGATAATTGAATGGTTGAAGGAGGGGAGACGAAAACGAGTGACCGAATGCGTCGCTTGCGCAATATAACATTAATGCGCATTAAAATTATAATTCGCAGTCTAGACCCCTGTTATATTTATTAAAATGATGGCAACTTATTGAGATATTAAAGCCCTACACCAACCCCTAACCTTACTCTAGACCTAAACTTTATGAATAAAAATGAGTTTGAAGTACATACATTTTATTGAAAACAAATGCCTTTATGATCTCTAATGTAACAGAAAAAGTAAAAGTTCTCAGCGAGAGGTGGATTAGAACCCTGGTCTCTACTGCCAAGCTATACAGACTTTACGCCTTACGCCATTGGAATCGCTGTTTGAAATAGCGTCGTTCTTACACTTTCTCTATTCCAATCACATATTGGTGGGCGGAGCAAGGCTGGATATTTGTACTGAGTGTAAATAGACACTCCGATAAAAGAATATTGAGAATGTAGTGACAAATTTATTAATTAATTTTTTTATAATATTTGCTTATTTATTGCTTATAAAACTGTTTTGTCTGGCTAACGGCCATGACATAAAAAGCCTTTTCCTATTTGTTTATGTATGAGAATCTCCTAACTCTTTGGATATTAAGTGTTAAATGAAATGAAGTTAAGGGAAACCTATTATGAAGATCAAAAACTTAAATGTCACATACCGCAGTTCCTGGTTCGCCCTTAAAACCTTTTTGGCCTTTCACACCCTGTTTAAGAAAATCCATGAAATGAAAGAGATGAAAATGACAGTATAAGACACTAATAATTAAGACCAAATCTATTTGATAATTTTTATGCAACTCGAAAAAGTCATGCTCTTCTTGCCTGAAAATCTGTGAGGGGTGGACGGGTAAAGGGGTAAAACCCTGGTGGGCCTGGTTCTCCAACGTCACCCTATAATAAGTATACTATATGAAATACAATCTGCTTCTCCCAGTGTTAACATAAAACATTATATTTGACATTATATTAGACATTACCGACTCTCCTTTGACTCCTTTTAATATTCTAGTGCTTTCACCCTGTAGTGAAATAAAACATGTTTATTTATATCCACGGAAAGATGCTTAATTAATAAAAGGACTTACAAGAGATCATGTGCTGTCACAAAAAGTTCTGATTATTGATTCTCATTAATATCTTTTGTAAAGGAACAGACTGAAGAATTTAAGGATGTACGTTTCTTAAAAGTAAACTGTGTGTGTATTATCTCAGAGGTGACTAAAATTCTGACATAAACTTATGCTGTATTTTACTTGTTTTTATCCTTTTGTTTATTTACTCATTCCTAAATATTTTTGGGTGTGTATTGTCTTCGCAAGTACAGATAAGGGAACGTCTAAATCTCAAAGTTTTAAGGGCAATCTTGTGCAAAACTGCAGTTTTTTACCCTTTGTCCTTTTGTTCCTTTAAGACCAGGAGGGCCCTGAAGAAAGACAATACAGATTGAGGTAAATGTTGTAGGTTTAGAATAATGCAAGCACAATTTTGTTGTACATAAGATAAACCTACCATAACACCTCCATATCCAGGTGGACCTCTGTTACCTGGGTAACCATCGGGTCCCTGTAGTAATAAAATTGGATTAATCATAAGATATGATTAATTAATTAATTATATTATTTTTAAATAAAATTATATTAATTAAAATAATGTTTATTATTAATTTGATGGAGAAGAAATAAAAAGAAATTTACAGAGATTCCTGGGTAGCCTGGCTGTCCTGGGTCTCCCTGTAACATGAAAAAAACATTTAAACATTTACTATTGCATTACTTTTGTACTAATGAAGATACTCGTGTTTTCACTATTCACTATTGTTTGATTAATGGAGGCACTGAATATCATTAAATACACTCTTTTAAGTCTTGAACATAGAACATAATCCTGTATGGAATATTTTATAATCATTTTGTGCTGATTTTTTAAGTGTTTCTTTGGTCTCTTTTGGAGCAGATAAGGTCACTATTTAATTGTCATTTAGAAAGAGCATCTGATGCCCTTCTTACCCTGAATCTTTCCATATAGATCCAAACGTCCAAGGGGTCCCCTTTCTCCCCCTTTAAACCTGGCCGGCCCTAAAGTAAAAAAAATAAGATAAGTACACAGAGTAGAGAAATTGATTGAAATATAGAAATATTAAAAAAGTATTGGGGGTAAAAAAGTGTTTATATATAAGTTTTGTATACATTCTGTGTGATGTCTCAACAATACATATGACACATAAAAACTTACTTGAAATCCAGGTGTGCCATCCATTCCTGGAAATCCTAGTATTCCAGAGACTCCACGTGTTCCATTACAGCCATCAGCTCCAGGTTTTCCTCGATGACCAGGTTGTCCTGGGTGTCCCTGAGGAGAGTTCAGAAGAGCGTAAATCAGATTAATTATTGTTTTTAATTACAAACAGTTACTGTTAAAATATTTAGCGTCACAAATGTTTTTGAATGTCATGAAAACTTTTTGAACTGAATGTGTATGATTGTTTGAGATGAATTATGTGGAAAATTAAATGAAAATGAAACTTTTACCAGCACAGCAACAAAAAATGTAGGCCTAGTTTTTTGTTCCTTTGTTTGATTTCTGTTGTCATGCCTTACAGAAAAGACACACGAAATTCACATGTGCAAAAAACACATGAGCACATGTGAAATGTGTGTTTTTGGAACATTTTGGTCTGAATTCCATGTGAATTCCCATGTGAAACCCATGGGATAACATGTGTGACTTGTCTCCACATGTGATCACATGTTCTTCACATGTCACCACATGTTGCACATGTCATCCCATGGGTTTTTTACATGTTATCCTATGTGTTTCACATGGAATTCACAGCAAAATGTTCCAAAAACACACATTTCACATGTGATCACATGTGTTGTTTGCACATGTTAAACACATGTTGTATACATGTGATCACACACAGGTTGAGAACACATGAAATTGCTTGATAAAATGTAGTACATTTTTACAAGTTCTAGGCAAAGGTTGACTACACTGAAGTATAACACCGTGTCTACACCGGACGCGACGCGGCACACGGCTTGTTCTAAAGGGTCCAGTGTGAACAGAATTTAAAATTATAATTGGTTCTATGTCGCGCCGCATCCGGTTTAGACATGGTGTAAGCATTTCATCAAAAGTTGCTGTTTGAATTTAGAACATAAACAATGTGTAGTGCGACCTCTTGTGGCTGATTCCTTTATTTTATAAGTAAGGGATAATATACAGGCAGCCGGTTGTTATCGCAGAAATAAGCCCCGACAGTGTGATCAGGACCCGACGCAAAGCGGAGGGTCTTGTATCACACTGAAGGGGCTTATTTCGCGATAACAGCCGGCTGCCTGTACATTATCCCGCTTATTACACGGCTACTTGCCACATGAGAAAACTGGACATAAAATGTGAATTTAAAATATTTTATTAGCTCGTTTTTACCGAATGCAGACCTTCCGCGAGTAAAAGCCGTTTAGTTTCGGTTTTAAAGTAAGAAACGACATTCAAACGTCACGAACAGGCAAATTGGTTTAATCATTTGTGAATATAATATCATATATGTTATTAAAATACATATTTATAATACATTTTTGTGTAATATTAAACTGCCCCTCTCAAAATGATTTGCAGCATCCGGGTTACAGGGTGTTATACACTCTAAAAAACGTTGGGTTATTTTTGTAACCCAATAGTTGGGTTAGAGATATTGGGTCGTTTGTTGGGTTATTTCTGACGTTCATTGGGTCATTTCTGTAACAACCCAGCCAGCTGGGTTAAAATTGAGCTGCGTGAGCGGTTATTTAAAATTTCAACGGTCGACCGGCGCCACTGCTGACAGACGAGAGGTAAGTTAATATTATTAATACTTTAATTAAATAAAAAGTGCGTTCATGTGTGTGCATATATACGGTATACATGTTTGTATGCCGTGTTTTTTTCATAGCAAAACAAACGTACATCTCTGTAGACTGTTTTTATAATCTGCATGACTGTCGACGCCAACACTTTATAACCATCCTATTTCAAACGTAGATAAAAATAATTGTTTGGGACGCACCCTCGCTTTGTTTTTCTTTGTACGAAACTTTTAGGTAAGTCATAAACGTTTGTGGAAATCATATTTTAGGTATTTGGCGGCGAATTCGGGATTTAGGACTCCAACCGCTGCAGCGCCACTCAGTCAAAGGCACCGGAATTCAAATGACGAGTGTTTATTTTATTTCGTTACATTTATTACCTTTATCATACGTTTAAAGCAAATAGCAGAAAATACATTATTTTGGCGTTCATTGACCACAAAACACGATCGGGAGCTTGCCTCAGTGGCATTTTCGTTTTCTAGACTTGCAGCATTGGCCTTCATTGACAAGCTTTCAATTGATCTATCTTTTAGAGATTATATGCGAAGGAAATCTTCAGAAGTGGGAGCCTGAAGCCTTAACTGACAAATTTGCAGGTAAGAGATTAATGTCTGAAACTTCCTGTTAGTACAGTCGTGTGAAAACGGACCAACAATGTTTCATTTTTTATATTTAGACAAATACGTAATGAAACGTGTACATAATAATAAATTAATATAATCTATCATATGACACATGAAATGAACACTGTGTACTAATTTTTACAATTAAAGTCAATAGGAAAAGTGTGACCCTACAGGTTATCAGGCTAAGATGTAAAGATCTATGAATTTGTGGTATCAACATGTGCTTGTACTTTTTTCCACATGACTGTACATCATTTTTGACAATACCGTTTTAATTATAAATAATTATTGTAATAATAAAAATAATAATGTGTATGTGTGTATATTTACAAAAGAGAATATCTGTTTATAGGTTGGAAAAAACATCATTCATCAGGAGCAATGGATGGAAGACTTTCATGTTCTGCGGCTTGGGGATAAAACCGGTTCCTCTTAAGTCTTCGTTATTGTGGGAAGAATGATGCTGGAGGAAGACCGTCTTTTACAAGCAGTTGATACGTGTTGTATATTTATATTTTGGAGTATGCCAAGCCTGGTGGTGCTGTAACTTTTTATAACTGTATAAGCTAGACTAGCCTCTGTTCTGTTTATTTATTTGATTCTTGTAAATGGATACTTAACTGCTAGTAACATTATGATCAAAGGAAGTACATTAATAAAACAATTGCAACCAATCTTATTGTATTGGAAATAAAGATTTATAAAGGTATTTCTATGTTGTGCATTATTTGTTTACACTGCAATCAAATAATAATAAATAGGATGGCCCAAAATAATAAACAACAAATATAACAATAATAAGAAAGCAACAAATAACATGTTGGCAAAAATAACCCAACAAATTAGTTATTTCATAACCCAACTGATTAGGTAAAACTTGCAACCCAATATATTGGGTTAAAATAACCCAACAAGGGGTCGGTGCTATAGTAACCCATCTATGGGTTAAATGTTGGGTTATTTTTAACCCAACTGTTTTTAGTGAGTAGTTTTGAGCGGTTGTTTGTAATGTCGCGACTGGCCAATCAGAATCAAGCATTCAAATGAGCCATGTAATAAACAATTCTAAAACAAAAGATAATAATTTGTATATAAACTAAAACAATTATTACTTACAGGTACGCCATCTGCTCCATCAAACCCTGGAACCCCTTGCATTCCCTAAAGAAAACCAAAAATATGTCAGAATCTAAACATATTAGTTCATCTGGACATTAAAAGCTATAGATTTTCTTTTCAAATCTGCTTTATTTTATATTGATTCCCAAATTACATGTGTCAATATTAGTCTGTATTTATGATTCCTATTGATTCCTCCAGACACACATATGCATGCACTATCTTGGAATGGTCAATTTCAGATTCTTATTTTCCATGTTTTGAAATAGAGAGGTTGGCTATGGTTTAAGGCAGTGGTTCTCAAACTGGGGGCCGTGGCCTCCTGGGAGGCCCCAAGACGGTTCCAGGGGGCCACAGATTTTGTGGCATTTTAGAAATACAGATATTTATCATAAATTTTGTGCAATCAAACATCAGAAAAACAACGCCACCAACCAAAAGAATTGATGTTTTAGCATTGTTTAACTGAATATTTTCTTGGTTTAATTAAAATTTTAAGTTTAAGATTATAAGTCTTTATTTGGGGGCTGCAAAGCAATGCACTCTAAACAAAGGGGGTCTTACAACAAAAAAGTTTGAGAACCACTGGTTTAAGGAAAAGACCCATGTGCATCTAAAATAAGTCCGTACACAATATAATACAATATACAATACATATAATATAAAATGAATCTACCATGTAGGGCTTGAACATCTCTTTAGATGTTGGCACCACATATTTAATTTCAATTGAATGGAAATTAATAAAATCAAATTCTGTATTAAAAACTAGCCCTGCTGGCACATATAAATTTAACCCCTACATTCTATTTAAACAGTATCTATATAAGCTTTTCCATAGAGGTTGACTTACCACACTTCCTTTTGGACCCATAGCCCCTCCTTTGCCATAGTCTCCTTTCTCTCCTTTAGGGCCCTGGAGGCCTGGGTCTCCTTGGCGGCCTTGCGGGCCGGTAGGGCCCTGGCGACCGAGGGGACCAGGGAAACCCTACGGTTGGTTCAGACACAAAGGCATGGTCAGTTTACTATGCATAGAGATTTTAATAAGATGAAAGTATACACATTTACAAATCATGAGGTTTTAGAGCACAACATGTGTAAATTTATCATAAAAGCATTACATGTTGATCATGTTTATCATTTCATATCATATCAGGAAATGTACACTATAATTCTATCTAATTTGGAAATAAAACTGAACCACTAGATGGCAATCTTTGACCAGACATGTTCAAGCTCTAGCGCCATCCAGTGCTCTAAAGGCCACACTACATAACGAGTTTAGGACAAATTGGGGGTTTCGATAACTATTGTATTGTTCTTGCAATTTACTATCCAATAACCTACCAGACTTCTTGACCTTGCTTAATTCAAGTGAGATTTTAATCTGACTTGATGAATGACCTGACACATCTGTAAAACAGCAAATTATCACCCAACATATATCTGATGTAGACCTCATATCTTAACCTTATCCTAAAACCTTACACGTTTGCACTTGCTGTTCTTTGATTAAACTATGATATTAGATGAGTGTCATAGCGATTGGGAGTTTGTGTTTGTTTTGAAGTCTGTCCCTCTTATCTGTGGATCGCTCTGCCGCTTAGCAGTGGTGCATATCCATGGACAGGCTGCATGTGTTAAAAACAGCTTTTTATGTGATTATTATGCAGCAGGTTTCATAAGTACGTTTTTTTTCTTGATCACTAACGAAATAATTTGAACAAATTGAACAAATAATGAGTCATGAGATGCTAGAGAATTAAACCAATTGGCTTTTAGGTAACTTGCATACAACATGCTTCTTAAACCTTTTCATTGTTAGTAAAATTTTAGTGCAAACCATTTTGGGATTCACATTTTCATCATGAAGTACAGGTCACATTTTGGTCAGAATCGTGTTTGTGTGTTTATGCAGATCTGAGATGATTAAGAACAGAACACTGAACAAGCTCCTCTGATTGGCTGGATTGATTAAAAGACGCCCTGCTGTCTCGCCAACAACAAGGTTTTCATGAAGAGGGTTGCATGATACACAGAGGTGTTAAGGGTGCTCATCAGTCAAACTGAAGTGAAACGTGTGCGTGAGATGTTCGGTGGTCTCAGAGGTCAAGTACATAAACCCCCGACCTCTGAAGACAATATCTGCCTATACTGTTTAAGCTGAGCTACTAAAACATGTTTTCTCAGACGGAATGCAAAGGTGGCATGGAGGCATGTCTGAATTCAATTCTATGTTTGCATAATGTTATGTCAACTACGATGTCTTCATTTGGTCAATATTTAAAGGAAATACACAAGCGTGTATTTCGACAGTTAATGGGGGGAAAAAAATACGTTGGTGCTGGGGAGGGTTTAGGGGCTTGGATACAGATGCATCAAATATTTCCCATGAAGCCGAGAAATGAACAAAGAAATAAAAGTGGATCTAGAAATATAAGACTTCTAAATGATAAGATAATCTATTATAAACAAGCTAAGATTTCGTTGAAAGTCATGGGAGAATATACAAAAACATCTCATGATTGAGCAACTTATTACCATGGAAATGGGGCAAGACGAATGTTTCAAGGGAAATAACTCTTGACTATTAGAGTGACTAAAATAACACTGAAACACTGGCATGACTGCTCGATTTTTTGTTGTTTTTAAATGACAAACCTAATTGAACATATCTGTTATAGAGACAGTGGGCCCTATTGTACACCCGGCGCAACGCTGCGCAAGTGTTTTTGCTAGTTTCCGCCCGACGCAGTTCTCATTTTCCCGTCCTGCGCCGCGTTGTTTAAATAAGCAAATGCATTTGCGCTCATTTGTGCACCCGTGGGCGTGTTGGTCTAAAAAAGAGGTGTGCTCAGGCGCATTGTTGGCGCGTTGCTATTTTGAGGAACTGAAAATAGACTGCGCCATAGACCAACTCAAACCTGGTCTAAAGTCTAAAGTCAATGGCGCAATATTTTTTTTTGTTTAAAAAAAGAGCGCATTAGTAGAAAATGCAAATACAATATTGGTCCAAAATACAACGCGCTTTCACTTTACTTATTACACAGAGGGAAGCGCAGGAGCACACAAACATGCCCAATATAATAAAGAAATGGATTAGGCTCCAATGTAAAAGATTATTATTATGTACATAAACATAAAAATCCGGCTTGTCATGTAGATGATCTCCTCCCGCGCTTTAACCTCACGCACGAGCAGATGCGTTTCCTCTCTAGAGAAGCATCTAGTCTTTGCTCTTGCAAATTCCGCCGTGTAAGTAGCGAGTCCGCCATGGCGCGAGCGCAACTGGCTCTTTAAAGGGAATGAGAGATGAGACTCTGATTGGTTTACTGCACGTTACGCCCAAAAAACACCCATTACTCATTAAGAGAATCGGGACAACCCGTTTAGACCATGCGCCCGGACGCGCCCGCAGTTTTACCGTAGTTAAATTACAAAAGTGGATTCGGACACGCCCTGAGTGCACCTGCGCTGTGCGCTTTAAACCGTGCGCTTTAAACCATGCGCTTAGGTCGTGAAAATAGGGCCCATTAGGCGATAGTGATCATATACTGTAACCACAGAAATATGTAATTTATATTAACCCAAGCTAAAGGTCTTAAAGTATAAACATAGGCTCTGTCTCCTCAGCGTTTCTCATCTGATAAGGTTTGTTCTGTTCAAGTGGGTCTGCTTAGCTGGATCAGGTACTATAACTGTTTTTGATCCTTTATTTCAATTTCTGGCATACTTGTCATAGCAGATGTATTATGCACCACTTTTCTCTTCTGTTTATCCAAATTTACATTATCCTGTCCCCTCTTTCAAATATCCAACAAACATTATGTACATTCACAAAATACAGAACACAAAACATAACTATACGTGTTGTGTCATACAGTCTCTGGTTTACATGAATATGTTACATTACGAAAGTAAAAATGAGATGTGAACATTGCTTGTTAGAAACAGAATAAGAATCGATCATATGCATATATCAAGTTTTTGTCATTCCCAGGACTATCTTCAGTGACCAATTCAATCCCTTGTTGGCCTTTCCACATCCTGTCCCATCCCATGGGTCATGATTTCTTGACCCACATTCTCTGATCTGCTAAACAGGAGATAACCAGTCCAAGACTCAACATCCAACTATCAATCATAACCCTACAAGCTGCAACAAGGTATGTTTATCTGAAACAAAAAGGCTATGAATGGAGAAACACTGATTTGTTACAAAATTGGAATTTGGTCATCAAAACAGACATTTCTCTTTTTATGGAATATTGCAGCAATTATTGTAAAAAAATCCAGGCCATTCGTAATGTTTTGTTATGCATGTGCCCTCATAATATTGATCAAAAACTTGAACCTTCCCTCGCCCTCCAAATGACATCACCCTCCAATATTGACTGTCCAATGGTCAAGATTCTAACTACTACAATGTAAACAATTCCTAGAGGACGAAATCAAGTGTCGCCGTACATTTTTTTTCTCATTCCAAAAGTATTTTTTATTCGACACAATACCCAACTTCAGTTAACAAATGTTATTGAAAATATCTACCAATTTTTTGTCCATTTGTTTCTAATTTTGGTGATTTTGGTGATTGTTCTGGGGCGGCACCCTTACAAAAAGTGCACCATTGCACCTAAAAAGTGCATGTTAGTACCTCAAATGTACATATTGGTACCAAATGTGTATGGTATATATCAAAGGGTACTGTCCCAGAGACAGCTTGGGTACATTTCTTTGACCATTTTGTTCCGTCAGTGTTGTTCAGTACGAAACTATGTTAGATGTCGATTCAACATTTTGTTTTACTCAAGTGTTCATAAAAATCTTTGCAATAACAAAAAACAGAGGACAATTGAGCTACAATTAAGCTATAATAGCTCTACATCTTCACCTCGCTGCAATATTTCGCTTTATTCCTAAATACTAATGCCATGATGGGGTCTTTACAATGAAAGTGACAATGCTCTTCCATAGTCCGTACATTAAAGGTGCAGTTT
Organism: Triplophysa rosa; assembly: GCF_024868665.1. Classification (NCBI taxonomy): domain Eukaryota; kingdom Metazoa; phylum Chordata; class Actinopteri; order Cypriniformes; family Nemacheilidae; genus Triplophysa; species Triplophysa rosa. The sequence goes on along the minus strand of NC_079895.1, from coordinate 24,003,387 downwards.
GTAACTTGTTTGCCATGAAATATCCAAAAACCACTAGGCAAGTTTTATATATTTCGTTCAGTTGAGTACTTACAATATCTCAAATGTTTCCAACTATTTGTAAATCGTGAGAAAATTGCCATTTTAACCAGTGACACGGACCGTGCCTGGCAGTTGCCTGTCAATGGCGTCATATCCATGTTACCAAAGACAGCGGAATGAAGGAAAGGATACGAGGTGGCTGTATGATTGGCTGAGGTGCCTCACGTGATTCGTGTAAGCCGTTACGCTCTCTCCAGACCTTGCATCTACCTAATAACACAGTCTCTGGCATTACCCTTGGTTTCCTCTTTTACTGCCGTAGAAACCATGACAACACAGTCTTGTGGACAAAGTGTAACGTATATATTGTCATGTATATATTTACTGAACAAGCAGTAATTGTTTTTAGATCATCTGACTAAATAGTAATAAATTAATTTTATGAATTACATCTAATTCATTATAATGAAATAAAATCATGTCATAAAATGCAACATTTATAAAACTTTATTATTTTACATAATCCATAAACGTGATTTCTCGTGCACGCTCCTTCACAGCGTCATCAAGCTACGCCGTTGTTGTTGTTTTGAACTAGTGATGCGTGGGTTGTCTCATATTTCTAGATCCACTTTTATTTCTTTATTCATTTCTCGGCTTCATGGGAAATATTTGCTGCATCTGTATCCAAGCCCCTAACGGGTAAAGAAATTGTTACTTTATTTGCGGGGTGGCTTGGGGCGGGTCATTAAAAAAATAAACATGTATGTTGCGTGCAATTCCCTATAGCCTATATTATATATTTGGAATATATAGTTTCATATTTTATTAGGTTCTTTGATAAGGTTACAATACGTAGGCCTACGTAGCAACGTAACTTGCGTGATGTCCCCAAACCAAACACGTCACGAAAGCGCCAAGCAGTTCCCGCCGCCAGCCACAACAAAACAAACGGAGAAATAAAAGTGAAGATGGAAGACGAAGTGCGGGAGAAATTGAGGTCGGGAATTTACATCGGGTTGTAAAAATAGATACAGCGGTGCGAGGCGGGCTGGGGCAGCCAAATAATTTCATAAAAGAGGGAAAAAACCCTGACCCGCGCAGCACTATTTTGAACATATCTGTTTTGAATGTGCGCCCTCTAGCGGCGGCTTTTACAAACTGCACCTACAACTGAACTGAGAAACAGGTACAAACACTGGCAATCTGATTGAAATTCTTGGCACACTGAACAGCATATTCACTCAAATGAGATGGTTCTTGGCCCAGATCCTACCTATCACAGATTAGAGGGAATGTGCATAAGTGTGTGCATGTATGTAAAGATGAAGATTCACAGCTGTATCCTTCTATGCACCTGCATAAACACACAAAGATGAAGTCTGTGTCTCTGATGAACTCTCTCTTAACTTCTGCACAAGGGCGAGGATCTCTAAACCATTTTTTCTTCTTTATTCTGATCATCTGGTATTGCTGTGCAGATATGCCTGCCTAAAAACATCATTCAACTTCACTGATTGCATTTTCCCTACTGTCCTTTCTCATCTTATCAGAGTTGGTCTTAATGGGTAGCGAGTGGCTTGACTGAGACAGGACTTAGAACTGATAAAAAGATAATGAGAATATGAAAGAAAATCAGCCGAAGTTCACCCAAAGATGAATCGTCTGTCATCGTTTTCTTAAGGTCCTTGTATACACTATATATAAAAAAATCTATTTCTATTTAAATCCATTTTAAAATCTTTATCCAAGTTCCCTGAAGTCACACAAGAGGTTTGTGTGATGAACATGGTGAAAAGACCGAAAGCCATTTTTCACAGAATAATAATATACAGTACTATTGGTAACATTTTACCATTTAAAAATCCAGTTTAGATACTAATTCCCCATTCACTTACCTTACATAGGCACAAGGGACGAAGATATTTCTTAAAATTCAGAGAATTTCACAGAAGGAAAAAAGTCATAACAGCACATAGCTGGGTAAAATATAAGTTGTCAATTTCTGGGGGTTAGAGGGAAGACAGGGTCAGAAAAAGTGCAAAAACAAGTCTAAAAACTCGCAACCAAAGGAAGGGGAGAGGGCGACTGAATGGCTCGTAATGCATTTAGAAAAACACAGACATCGCCCCAAGTGTTCGTTTGTGTGAGGAGGAAATGAGCGATAAGACATTAGTTAAAGTCAATGACAGCGTTTGGGAGTGCCAGGTGAGGGTGAAACTCTCCCAGGGTTCTCCAGTTCAGAGTGAAGCTTTAAAACTTCAGGTCATTTCCTGTTTCCGTCACCCGTTCCCTCTGCCTCACACCATTGCTTCCTCGCCGCATAAATCCGCTGTCCTTTGTTTAGCCATTCTTTCATTTTATTGGCCTCTCTTACCACCATCCGAGATAACTTTGTTTAAATTCCTTGTTTCTTTATCTGCTGAGCCCGAGTGGATTTAACAAAATTCAATGTCTCTTGCACTTCCCATGTTCTTTTTTTTGTTTACATACTTAATTCAGTGTTTTCCATGTAAAACCTCTTGTGTGTGTGTGTGTACAGGTTTAGCTATATTTGTGAGGGCCAAATGTCCTCAGTAATACATTGAATTATCATTACAACCCACTTGTGAGGACATTTTACTGGTCCCCACTAAATAAAAAGGCTCATAATTTGGTCAAATGCTCTTTAAATTGAATGTCTTGCACATGTTTGTGTTATTATTAGGTTCAGGTGTTGGGGTAGGGTTAGGGAATAGAATGTGTGTGTGTGACAGGAAAGTGACATTTAAAATGTCAAGTGTCTCCTCGCCACCTCTATTACCTCATCGGTCAAGAATCTGAAGGAGAAAACAAGCGACAAGGAAGAGCTGTGTATGTATTTATGTCTACTACTTAGCAGGATGTTTTTCGAGAGGATGTTGCCTTAAATCTTTTAATAATGTAAAGACGGGACTATATAAATATTATGTTAATCATGCTGTACACTTCAAGTGAAATTGACAAGTAGTCTGCCCCAATCTATATTAACAGTACAACAAAATCAGAATATATGATCAAAATTGGGCTACTGTAAAAGTTCAATAAAACGATCTGACATGAGCCATCTACATTCTTCTAATGCGAAATAAATGTTGATTGTGATTGTTTGTGAAGTATATTGTAATTGTAAAGTGATTGTTGGTGGTCTGCTCTGTAATGTCTAAATTGAAATAGCAGTGAGCAGCAGTACACATGAGCTCACAGTCACGTGTTGGTGCTTCTCTCATTGTTGAAACACTGTTGAAGTAAAAACAGAAGCTCTAATCTGAGAGAGTGACTCAGAAAACAGGAAAAGCTCTGGAGAGTTCTGACAGGAAGCAAATGCCTGAGCATCAGGACTACTGTATATGGTCTTTTCTGAAATAGCATCTTAAAAGGATAATGAAAGTTCTTTCATCATTTACTCATTTACCTTCATGTCATTCCGAACCTGACTTTCTTCTCCAGAATATAAAAGAAGATATTCTGAAGAATGTAGATAATAAAACAACATTGGCCCCCATTGACTTCCATTGATATCTCCTTTTGTGTTCCACAGAAGAAAGAGTCATATACAGGTTTTGAACACTGGCGATCGTGACTCCTCTTCAGGGGAAGCAGTAATGCGAAGCTCGGGAAAACATGTATTTAGCCCGTCATGTGTGGCGCATCATGTCAAAATACGTGCCTGCTGCAGATGCGTCGAAAGGGTTTTTAATAAAAGAGACGTTCGCCTTTGCTAGATACTCGCTTAGTCTCATGTGTAATCAAAGTTAAGTCAGGCCCGGTTCCTGCCAGGTGCAGAAGGGTGGGTAAGCAGGTATAATGGGCGGGCATATACCCCAACCAGAAAAAATTAAGAAACCATTTAAAAAAAATTTTTTCATTTTTTTCTGATAAGAATGTGTTTTGGTAAAATTATCGTTTTTGTTTATTTCTGTGAACGTCTGACAACATTTCCCTCAAATTTCATATAAAAAATGTTGTTTTTATTTGCGATTATTTGCCAAAAAAGAACTGGAGAAAACTGAAATATCGCAAAAAAAACAAAACAAGTCCATATTTAGTTTTAAACAACACAAAACTAATGTTTGTAGGCGTATATGTATTAGAAAAAGTTCAAAAGATGATTTATGAAATAACCCTGCTTTTTTAAAATTAGTTTATTATCATGCTCTCAGTCTTTCATATTGCTGTTGGGTGACTTTCAACAAACACTGCAATATATGACTTCAATACATGCAGGATTTAAATGATTTATGATGTTATAAATATATAAAACAGACATTCATTACAGAAGACTGCAAGATTAAAACAAAAATAATTATTGTTGATTATTGCCCTTCATATAGTAATTGTGTGCGTTTAATTTTATAGATGTTTTACACATTAATAAAGCGGTTATGTAAAATAAATAGAAGCCTATAAAGAAAGAGGGCTAAGAACATTCCCCATCACTGAACGATCACTGACTTCTGTTTAATTTCGCAAAAAACTCCCGTTTTAATGAATGAATCTGATTACACTGCACAGTGAACTTTACATCATATCTGCAGTTGTTTATGAGGTCCGTGAGCGCGCAGCGCGCCTAAACTGAACTCTTTTGCACAGTGTTTCGCTACCACCTTCACTATGAATTGGGGTGTTTGAGATGGAGGGAGACACATTTATTTGTAAAGCTGGATCTTTCAGTCATTCCTGACGTTCGATAAGTTAAAATCTAGCCTAAATATTGCAAGCAAATAGCTTAGCTGTTTGTTAATGTTACCGCTCGCGTGACGCGTCCTTCTCCTTCACAAAATAAGACCGCAAAAACTCCCATTATAATAAATGAATCTGATTTTACTGCACAATTAATTTTACATGCTGTTTATAATAAACTCAAAGCATGCGTGCAGTGCGCCTAAAATTCCATTATTTTGCATTCACCAGCATCTCTGTGAGTGAAGAGTGACGTTGCTTTCAACCAATAGAAAATACTGCAATTTTTGGTGTTGTTTATTTATTCTCATTGGGTGGGCAAGACAGACGTTATGGGCTCAGCTCACCCCTGCCCCTGCCTGGAGCCAGCCCTGAGTTAAGTGTTAACGCAGTGTCTTCTGAACGCGAGCGTCTCCTTTATTATAAACCCTTTCGACGCGTCTGCAGCAGGCACGTGTTTTGAACCATGTGAGGGTAGATAAATGATAGGAGTTTTTATTTTGGTGAACTAATATAGGGTCAAAAATTGCTCTGTCCTGTTATTCCAAAGCCCAATGCTGTTATTCTCACTATGGCTGAAAACACAAAAGCTGGCAGTTTCCAAGAAGCATAACAGATCTCCTGCCTTGCAATGACAATTCATAATGACCATGGCTATCAAACCCTACAAATAAGAAAAGCATACTGTAAAACAATGGAAATAAAGTATAGACTATGGTGCTTTTCTGTGTTTTGGAGCTGGACAGTTATAGTCACCACTGTAAGTACTGCCATTGTATTGCAGGAGTTATGCAACTATTCTTGGAATAATTCTACTGTGTGTACCCTGGAAAATTAACATCATACAGGTTTGGAACGTCCAGACGATGAAAATGCCACAGAAGCTCAAATGTCCCCCCATTACGTGTTGAACGTTCTAATACTGCATAAAAATGGCAGGAATCTATGTAGTGTAGCATTTCTGCCAAACAAGTTTTCAACACCCATTCCAAATGGGCTGGGATTTTTCAGCAATCCGCGACAATTCCAAGTTTCCCCACCTGCTTGTATGAGAGTATAATATAATGTTCCACTGCAGTAGTGAGATCCAGACCAAGCTCTGGATGTTATTAGTCATAAGCGGCCCTTTAAAACATTAGTTCTGCATGTTCCTCACACCCCTGTTCCAAAACGTATGTCCCAAACAGCTTAACACAGATATGAGGAAAAGAACAAAACAAACAGACAGAGAGTTTCTCACAGCTGACATCAACTGTGTTTTAGTTGTACCTGTGTCACTATATTATTTTGATACCGTGACAAGAACTGCCTAGCTGTTACTTCACCATCCACCCACACTCCTCAGCGCTGACACAAACAAGCATGTGCAGATGAGCTGAGTGCTGAAGGTGTTAACTGAGAATGATTCATAAATCTAAAGGTGTTTGTGTAGTGACTGGATGCTTTCAGTTCTATCAAGACACTAAACTCTGTCCTTCTCCCACACTTCACAAACACAGCTTTTTCACTCAACCCTCAATTGAGAGATCAAAAAAAAAGAAAAAAGAAAGTAGTCTACTTCTACTACTGTGTTTGTCCACTGTACCTGTAGTCAGATAATAACAACAACAGGTTGATACACCTGATTGAACAACCTACATAAAAATAAAATGGTGAAATTTCCAAAAATGAAAATTCTGTCATCATTTACTCTCAAACCCTTCTTCCAAACCTTTATCAATTTCTTTATCAATTGTGTTTCTGCTAAACACAAAGGAAGATATTTGGAAGAATGTCAGTAACCAAACAGATCTCATCCCCCATCTCATTACTGCCATAGTAGGAAAAATAAAGAATATGGGAGTCAATAGGGGACAATATATGTTTGGTTACTGACATTCTTCTAAATATCTTCCTTTGTGTTTAGCAGAACAAAGAACTGTATAAAGGTTTTGAACAATCTGAGGGTGAGTAAATGATGACAGAATTTGTCATTTTTGGGTGAACTATTCCTTTAAAACATCTAGAATGGACAAGGGAGTAATTTATGCTGATTATGTCAGCGAATGTGAAGATGATGTGTCTATCTTCATTCTCTTTGTTTTAACAGATTCTCTAAGGCATGGCCCGAAGAAAATGGACTTTAACAGAAATAAATACCTTCATGTGATTACATGTGACATCATCCTTCTGTGTTAAACATGAGTCACTGGAGCAGGTGCGGAGGGCCCTGCAGGGCTCAGTTAATCTTTCCTCCAAGTTTTCATTGTTTTCATTGAGCAAAACTTCATTAGGAAGAAGATAGTTCAGTCACCTGAGCAAAACATCCACATACACGCCAAAAAATCACGCAGAACAGTTTGTTTCTTTTTTGGTAGAGCACCTCTTTGAGGGTGTGTTGACACTTGGTTTGATTAAAATGAACTTGTACAATTGCTCCGTTAGTGTGGTTTATTTGAGTATATGTGAATGCTGCCATCCGAACCCTGTTGGGCACCAAACACGTGGACCTAGACTGCTGAAAAGATGGGCCTCGGTCTGCTTTTAAATGAGCTCTGGTGTGGTTTGATTGAAAGGTGAACGCAAAATGGACCAAAGGCATGCGAACCAAAGATGTAAACCTGAAATTCTAGCAATTTGGTCAAATAAAAGGACCGTTTCTTAGATCTGCATTTGAGCATGTAACAGAGGAATTCCTGGTGCTGTTTTGACTGCGTTGAACACTATATGACACTTCTCGAGTTATCGGCTTGGTAAAAATGGCATCATATGTGCACGCATACACTGCATGCGCATGCATTAGCTAGCACAGACCATTGTTTAAATCATCTGGTAAGTTAAATACACTTCATAAAACCTGTACTTTAACCTTCACTGTTGAAATGCCAGTGTGAATGCTAAGCAAACCAGGACTAAACTTATTTTTTGTATCTTTGTAATGTATTTTCTTTTTTGGTCCAGACCAAAATAACCAGAAGGACCCCACTACAAATTTGAACATACACTGAATGTTTTATTTCATACAGTACAGTAAATATATAAAAAACATTTCAGCTAACCATGCCAGGATGACTTGCATTATTGTTATTTTATTCCATTGAATTTTATATTCCTACCACACAGTATTTATTTATTCATTATTAATTCTGGACAAATTAATGTATACAAATAGTGTAGTAAATTAACTTAAGTTCCTACAATAAAAACGACTTATTCTGCACCCAAATGTTCTTTCTTATAAACACCTGTCTCTACCCCTCACTGTTTCCCATCACTGCAATATAAACAGTTATTACGAATTTACTGTAAATTTGACGAACTGGTTATCAGATGTTGCAAAAACATCAGTACCATGCAGTGATCTGCAAAATATGTATTTATGAAATGGCGAAATGAGTTCACATCTGCACAACCCCCAAAGATCTGGCATTTACAGAATGCAAAACTCACTGTGGGAACTAAGCAACTGCTGCATAGTAACTTGGACTGTTGTTTGACTTTCTCTTCATTTGTTTGACATCTCATTTAGCCTCACTGTTATTTAGATCCTAAGATGAGACACAGGCTTATGGAAGGGGGTATACTGAATGTAACATCAGCATCTGTGGTGTGCAGATCCAGTGAGCATGTCATGCAGTGATTTTATAAAAGTTAGGATGTGCCCAAGTAAAAACCTTCTACAAAATCAATCCGACTGTCTGAGTAACTTAACAAACCAGATATAATACATGGGTTAGACATGTTGGCTCAGAGTAGAAATATTTCAGCCTGATGAAAGGGTAAAGCCAATCAGTAAGATCTGAGCATGGGTTCGAGTGATGTACCTCCAGCAAATGCAGTCTTGATTTGACCTCTGTCTGACCATAAAGGAAGCTGTACAGAGAGGTACCAGAGTTCTGCCCAGCTCCCAGCCTTTGGCTTTAAAAGGTAAATGTGAGCTTCATTCTCTTGACATCCCCTAATGGGTGCCAATAAACACACAGAAACAAAGACAGAGTAGGCGAGAGAGAAAGACACACAAACACGCCAGAGAGAGAGCAGAAGACAGTGGATATGAGGAAGTCCAGACCTGTATGTGCATTTATATGTGTGTGTGTGTGTGTGTGTGTGTGTGTGTGTGTGTGTGTGTAGGCATCAATACTATCATGCCAACAACTGTACAGAATGATATACCCCCTCAGGGCCATATACAGTCATACTGAACTCTCTAGAGGTTTCAAACACACTCAAATGAAACTCAGTCTTCCCACGGCCTTCTGACAGGAATTCACAATGCACTCAATGCTCTGCATTTACACATTTTGCTGAAGCTGTTTACGTGTGATTAAGAGGGTCAATGTAGTTTTTTGGAAGCTATTTTTGAACCCGGAAAGGTTGCTTAACATTATTAATGTCTGGCACGCAGAAAGACTATCAATTTAAATCTACTTTGACCACTTAATCTCCATTGGGAGAATTTAGGAAGAAAACGATGGGAATATTGCTAAAAGTAGCTTCAACTCACTAAAACACAAACAAATAAACATTCTTAAACCCTGGTTGTGCAGCGTGATGTGAGGATGGGAAAATCCTTCTGGTTCTGATTTCAATATAGCCTCTCTGGAGCATCAGGCCAAGGGTCTAAGGTCATAGGTTGGGTTATAAACGGCCACAGATTCAAATGAAACGTCAAAGCTTCTTCTCCTTGTTAAGACTATAGCCACAAATACAGCTGAAACTTATTGAGCTATTGAGAGCATTCATATGAAGCTAATAAAACATGGATGACAGCACAGTTCTGTTACTTACTGGTCCATCAGTTTTGCAAGAGAGGCTGTAAGTTCATTGTCAGCCTTTACCACTTCACTTTTAATTGAGACATCTTCAAAAAATTGTTGTGTGAATGTTTCGAATTTAATATTTGATTCGTTTCTAAATGTCTTTTTACCTTTTAAATAAAGGAGTGCGTTTAAAAGCACATTTTGCTATATTTTCAAAACCAGAATGGAGAATCATAAAACTACTGGTTTTGTTATGACTATAGAGTATGGGATTCCTTTTGTGCCAATAAAAATGAACACAAACTTTTAAAAAACTAACAAAAATATACAATGAGAAAGAAAAAAAACACTTTGATAATGAAAACAATAAACTCAATTGCAAGAATGTGACATGATTTTCAAATAAACTGCTATTTATAATATATTTTATAACAATTTTCTAAGTTTTGTTTTTGCAAATAATAGTTTTGAATTCGCTGCTAGATTTTTCATTTGCACTTTCCGAGTTTTCGTTTACGCTTCTCAATTTTTCGTTCGCCTTTCTGGCACAAATCTGACGTGTGGGCGGGATTTGTGATATTAACAAATCAATAATGAAGAGACAAGAGGGCGGGAACAGAGACGAGCCCGGAGAGAGCATATGGAACACACAAAGGGTCAAAATGCCTCTCTCTACATTAAACAAGTGATCCTGCCATGACTCTGCCACAAGATCAAGAAAACGTGACATGATGAGGCAGAATCATGACACGTGCACTTGGATGGGTTAAATGCAGGTCACAAATTCCGAGTATGGAACACCATACTTGGCCTCACATCACTTTCATTTCACTTTCCCAAATGTATACGCAAGTAAGGTAGGTACCTGTCAGTACAATTGCTTTGGAACCTGATGTTCCAAATATGGTAAGAGGCGTCACATTTCAGTCACACGCTTGCAGTATTCGACCAATCACTACGCACTGGTTAACTGGCCAATCATAGCACACCTCGCTTTTCAGAGTCATGAGCTTTGTAAAAAATCAGCGCGTTTCAGAGAGGCGGGGCAAAGAGGAGATACCAACATCCACGGTATGTGGAAAATACAGCGTTTTTGAACCTTAAATTGTGTATACACATTACATTACAGCTAAAACAAACCATAATATTCATTTTAGCCGTGTCATATGACCCCCTTTTCAACTGCTGAAACTAAGCTCAATATTAATGCTTCGTATTTAAATTCTATGAATTAAAACTATGCACAATATAAAACATGGTCAATTTAAGAACAAAGCAAGGTCAATGTTAATGTTACATTAGCTTCACAATAATTAACAACATGTCGCGTGGTATTCTGTCCCGTGGGCTCATGGGATATAGAGCATCTCAAGTATCCGTCGCTGAGTACTTCTAAATCTGGGAGTAACCAGTAAGCCATCCGGGAATTTCTTGCCTACTCTTTTATGAATACTGACGATTCGGACATACTACTCTGTTCAAGTACTGTTTTCTTCTACTACATAGTAGGTAAGTAGGCGTATTCGGACACCACATTAGTATACGCACGTCAAAATCTCACATGAAATAGTCCACCACACAGGTATTTCTCGCCTACTGTTTTGTGAATACTGACGATTCAGACATACTATTCGTTCGTCTACTGCTTTTTGCCTACTATATAGTAAGGAAGTATGCCATTTCGGATTCAGCCCGAGTCTCTAACCGTTAGGCCACGACTGCCCCCTTTTTTAAAATAAGTTTTGAACCTTAAATCGTGTATACACATTGCATGACATCTAAAATATACGAAAATATTTGTTTTAGTCGTGTCATATGACCCCTTTAAACATAACATGAACTATGTCATAACTATGGTTTGCTAAGCTTAAATTACGTTAAAAATCACCTTTTTCGAGGTCTTCTCATCTACTGAGCCTGCGCACAGGCTGGCAAGCGCCTCACGAGAGCCCCACTCCAGAGAATCGTCAGTCTTTACCGATTGTCTTGTTTTACTGGAAGGCGGGACTTCCTTCGCTAGAGTGGCCATTTTGAGTGTTGCATTTAGGGCTGTCACGATTATGAAATTTGATTGACGATTAATTGTCTAATAAATCATTGCGATTATGGCGATTAATTGTCTGTTTTAGGGCTTTGGCGATTATGACGATTAATTGCCTGTTTTTGAGCTTTGACATTTAATTCTCATACATTTTTGATTCAGCGATTGAAACGACCATATTGTTCTGAATACAAGACTATGTTTTTTTCTTGGAAATACATCGGAAAAAATTGGGTCATCATATATTTAAGGTTTAGGCTTTTACCTGTCAATAATACAACCACCAAATACTTGTAAATGAAGTAAATTGATCAGGTGTGAATTGAAGCCACCATTAAAATACTATCAGTCATAGAAAAGCTTCTAGTCTGTTTTTTTCTCACTTGCAAGACTACAGTAAAATTTTACTTGTGTGTTAATTACATTTTGGTAGACTGGTTTTCACACTGAGATTTGCTTAAATAATATTAAATTGTACTGCAGGTAATTTGTATATGTTTTTTTTTTTTTTAAGTGATTGTGTTGTGGTGGTACATTTGACAAGTATTACCATGCTTTAGTAACAATATATACACTAAAATATGCAATATGCAGATGCACTACAGCTCCCCCTAGTGTCTTCTATAGAGATGTGCGATAATTGCGATGAGGTCAAACAATCGCGATGAGACGATTATTTAATAATCGTGACAGCCCTAGTTGCATTCCTCGCCATTTATTGTAATGGCAGTGGCACATCTTGTCAATATCTTTGCCATAGTGTAGTCTGTTTATAGCATCATGTTTTACTTCTGCCGATTGTATTTAGGCTTCAAAAATATTGTGTTAATATGTAAAGGATATCTTGATAGACAAAGCGTGTAAGTGTCACAAACTTTTGTTAACCACAGAGCTTATTTTTTGTGATCTTCCAAAAGTCTAAGGTAAAAATCCATAGGCTTTCAGTCGAGGGAACCAGTGCGTGGCTAACTTCCAGGTTGGCCTACAAAAATACGTCATCTCTGCAGTACTAAATTGGTACTGTGAAAACCCTACAGTAATTCAGAATAATGCAGAAACATGCATGTGTTTGGGACACCTGAAATGTAAAATCAACTGGACAAATCTTCACAGGCCAAACATCCATATATATACTCCTGCCATATGGATAATGTATTAATATACTCTATGCATAAAACAACAGTTGCATTATGCAGATTAATGCTTCTTATTCATCTGGAGGTATACTGTATATCTGTAGACCGCATCCCAGTCGGAGGTTGCAGTTCGTTTAACCTCCCCTTGGAGCTCATTTTATTTAGTCTATGATTAATCTTCACAATGAAATATATCCGGTCCTTGGGAAATGCGATAGTGGAAATACACGTGAGGCTCGAGGGCTGCTCCCATGCAGATGCAGCACATACACCCCAGCCTCATTTTTCCTCTCGATTTTTTCCCTCAGTATTTACTTTGTTGCTCAGTAGGCTAAAGGGCTGGAACTGTTGCCATGGTTCAGACTGTTGGTTTAGTAACAGATATCTCCCATAAGGAACGCAGGAATCTAAACAGGATGGTGGACAGATAGATAGAGGCATTAAGTGGGTGTCTGATAATGTCAATATGTTGAGTGTCATCCTTGTCTGAGACCATATTTAAGCAAAACATTACAATGGCCTCAAAAAGTTTTAAACCGTTAAGTTGATTTTGTTGTTAAAAAAATCAAACCAAAAAAGTATTTTTTCCTTATTTTTGCCCCAAGGTTGTTTTTAATGGATGCATGTTGAAGTCGTCCACAGATGTGGTTCATCACAATAACTGAAGTTTAATCTTTAACTTTTAATGGTATAAAATATATTTTCATTTCAATGTATCATTTAAAATGATATATCACTCACTGTAAAAAGTTGCCTGAAGAAGATATCACGTTATAATTTGCCTTAGATATCATGTAGTGCCAGTAAAAGGGTTAACTGTATTTTTCTTTGGCGTGGTGACATAATGGGGTGTCAGAGGTGTCTAGCTTTTAAAACAGAATAAAACCACAATGACTAAGTTAGTGAAGTGGCCCACAGAAACGCTTTGAATCTCTTGGACCCGGTCCTTAAATCAACATCCTGGGGGGACAAAGCCAAGCAATGGGTGCAGAAGAGGAAAAAATTGTATGACAGAACCAACACGCAAATTAGCATCTGTAGACTAAGAAAGAAAGAAAGAAAGAAAGAAAGAAAGAAAGAAAGAAAGAAAATAAGAAAGAAAGAAAGAAAGGAAGAATAAGAGTATGATTCTGTGACTCTATCCAGCCATAATAAGTCATTTTCTGACACTCTCCTGATAACTGGCCTGAGTTCAGAGGACGTTTTCAGAACAGGTCTGCTATATTGAAATCCTGTGTTTATTATACTTCAATGTGTTTAGATTTGGCCATTACTGGTCTAGACCAGAGGTGGACAGTAACGAAGTAAATTTGCCTGAGTACTGTACTTAAGTACACTTTTTGAGTATCTGTACTTTACTTGAGTATTATTTTTTCTGAGTACTTGTACTTTAACTTGACTACATTTGAAAGACAAATATCATACTTTTTACTCCACTACATTTGTAAAAAGGTCCAAAAGTAGAAAATGGTTTCTATGCAGCGGGGTTTCCTGTGTGCACAATTTATCTGGCTTGCGATCTGCCAGGACCTTTTACTGTTGCCAAGTATTTCAGTTTTTCTAAGCTCGCGGTTTTCCGGCAAGCTTTGAATGGCCATTTGGCAGATTTTTTTAACGCAAATCTGGCAACTCTGGGATCTTCCCCGCTAAACTAATGTAAACGTAGTCGCTGCTACATCGTTGATAGCGCTCTGAAAAGGCAAATAGAACATTAAAAGAGGAAAAGGCACATGTTAAGTGTGGTGTAATCATCTGTGGTTACGATCAGTCAAAGATCGTTGAAACATTGTCATGAAAATGATCGGCATAACGGCTAAACGGTAAATAAGCATCACATACACCTTGAGCTACACGTGCGTGTTAACTTCTGATCTGCTGTTATATCATTTAAAGCGATTTGGAAAATGAATGATGTTTTTACTGAAGTAACTATAGTTGAAGTATTCCTGTTGAAATAAAAACAATAGAACCCTGCCCAAAATACAACATAAAATGTAATGGATTTAATGGTTATAAATGGGAATTGTACTATGGATACTATGTTGTCTACTTGTATGTGATGGATTCTATTGATGGGATGGTAAATCCTATTGGAATAAAACCCAAAACACACTACAAAGAGGAATTTAATTTAAAAATCTCATTCTAATTAAAAAATTCATTGTTTTTTTTCAGCAGGGATGGTATTTGCATTAAAACCACAGTATCCACAAATTTACCATTTTCTAAATATAGGAACCATCTCCAATTAACAGAGGTGGACGAAGTACACAACTTCCTTACTTGAGTGAAAGTACAGATACTACTGGTCAAATATTACTCCACTACAAGTAAAAGTTGTAAAGACAGATTCTTACTTAAGTAAAAGTACAGAAGTACGTGCTTTTAAAAGTACTCAAGTATTAAAAGTAAATTTCCTTTATGTCAGTTGTGCATTGTTTTATTGTCGTATACCTTATGCCTCTGAAGCAACCTACTGAATATACTGAGTAGCTCACAGTATCAGTTGTATTAAAGGAGTAGTTCACTTCAAAATTTGCCCCCATTGACTTTCCATAGTCATTTTTATTCCTACTATGGAAAGTCAATGGGGGCAAATTTTGCAGTGAGCAACTCCTTTAAGAGCTTTATATGTTTAGCACACATACATTATGTTTAGTTTAGATGTAATCCTGTATGATCATTTAGCCTAATTATCTTCATTAGCCCCCTAGGCCTATATGTATTTATGAGCAGTGTTCTTTTATTTTGTCTATTCCCTTTACCAGTTTTAGCAGCAATTTACCAGTAAGTAGTAAGTTTCTTGTAAATAGTAAAGTGTAGAAGCCATGTGTTTGTTGGATTTATTACCATTTGTATTACCATAATTTAACTACAAACATAAACTATAGCTAGTATAATGAAACTATGGTATGTTTAGTTGCTGTGGTTTTACTAAAGATTATTAATTGGAGTATGGTTCCTATATATAGAAAATGGTAAATTTGTGGATACTGTGGTTTTACTGCAAATACCATCCCTGCTGAAAAAAACAATGATTTTTTTAATTAGAATGAGATTTTTAAATTAATTTCCTCTTTGTAGTGTGTTTTGGGTTTTATTCCAATAGGATTTACCATCCCATCAATAGAATCCATCACATACAAGTAGACAACAAGTATCCATAGTACAATTCCCATTATAACCATTAAATCCATTACATTTTCTGTTGTATTTTGCGCAGGGTTCTATTGTTTTTATTTCAACAGGAATACTTCAACTATAGTTACTTTAGTAAAAACATCATTCATTTTCCAAATCGCTTTAAATGATATAGCAGCAGATCAGAAGTTAACACGCACGCGTAGCTCAAGGTGTATGTGATGCTTATTTACCGTTTAGCCGTTATGCCGATCATTTTCATGACAATGTTTCTATGATCTTTGACTGATCGTAACCCACAGATGATTACACCACACTTTAACATGTGCCTTTTTCGTCTTTTAATGCTCTATTTGCCTTTTTAGAGCGCTATCAACGATGTAGCTGCGCCATCGTTTACATTAGTTTAGCGGGTAAGATCCCAGAGTTGCCAGATTTGCGTTTAAAAAAATCTGCCAAATGGCCATTCAAAGCTTGCCGGAAAACCGCGATCTTAGAAAAACTGAAATACTTGGCAACATTAAAAGGTCCTGGAAGATCGCAAGCAAGATAAATGACGCACACCGGAAAATCCGCTGCATAAAAACCATTTTCTACTTTGGACCTTTTTATAAATGTAGTGGAGTAAAAAGTATGATATTTGTCTTTCAAATGTAGTGAAGTTAAAGTACAAGTACTCAGAAAAAATAATACTCAAGTAAAGTACAGATACTCAAAAAGTGTACTTAAGTACAGTACTCAGGTAAATTTACTTCGTTACTGTCCACCACTGCCAATTAATAATCTTTAGTAAAACCACAGCAACTAAACATACCATAGTTTCATTATATTCATTATTATACTAGCTATAGTTTATGTTTGTAGTTAAATTATGGTAATAAGTCCAACAAACACATGGCTTCTACACTTTACTATTTACAAGAACCTTACTACTTACTGGTAAATTGCTGCTAAAACTGGTAAAGGGAATATACAAAATAAAAGAACACTGCTCATAAATACATATAGGCCTAGGGGGCTAATGAAGATAATAGGCTAAATGATCATACAGGATTATATCTAAACTAAACATATGTGTGCTAAACATATAAAGCTCTTAAAGGAGTTGCTCACTGCAAAATTTGCCCCCATTGACTTTCCATAGTAGGAATAAAAACTACTATGGAAAGTCAATGGGGGCAAATTTTGAAGTGAACTACTCCTTTAATACCACTGATACTGTGAGCTACTCAGTGTATTCAGTAGGTATTGCTTCAGAGGCACAAGGTATACGACAATAAAACAATGCACAACTGACATAAAGGAAATTTACTTTTAATACTTGAGTACTTTTAAAAGCAAGTACTTCTGTACTTTTACTCAAGTAAGAATCTGTCTTTACAACTTTTACTTGTAGTGGAGTAATATTTGACCAGTAGTATCTGTACTTTCACTCAAGTAAGGAAGTTGTGTACTTCGTCCACCTCTGGTCTAGACACATCATCTTTTTTGGTCTCTGGCACACGGACTGCCGCTGTAACAGGATGACCGCAACATTTTTTAATACTGATGAGGGAACCTCATCTGCCCAAAAAGAAATGACAAAATGAAAGTGTTCTTTGACAAAAGCATGTGAATATAATGTTTATTACAGAGTAAAATCCTACATTTGTTCTGTATACCAATCGATGTTTGGTGTGGTATTTTTACACAGGCCGTTAAGTACAACACAGTTTTTTTTACCCCAAATAAAATCCTTCCCCTCAGTCCAACGTTTTTACAATATAATCAACTTCAGCAAAACAGGTGTTTAGGACTATTCTTTGGTGGTTTTGTTGCTATTTAGTAATCTGTAAGAAATGAAAATCAAAAGTGCCCATTTACCCAAGAGGCCCTTCTGCTGCATAGCTCAGTCCAGAGACGAACAGACAATACAAGAAAGACACTGCAATAAACGAAGCAGCAAGTAAACACAGTGATCGTGGGTGAGAGATTGATGGGAGGAAGAAAACAAATATGAGAAGCATTGCTGGGGCAAAACAGTTTTGGTTTTCCAGATGCCATGCGTGAACCCGATTTTCTCCATAAGCATGTGTGTCTGAATGCGTGTGGCTTTGTACATGCAATTCACGTGCGCACGTGTATCTCCGGTTTGGGGGACCTGGGTGGGCCCCCCGGGCATTCAAAGAGGTGTTTGGATCCAGGCACCTGCACTGTTGCCTCAGGATTCAGGAATGAGATATACTGTACAGTAAGAGCAGACAGGACACAGCTGTGATGTAAGTGAGCGTGAGGCTAGGGAACTCTTTAATGTATATATAAGAATTCAAGCACTTCAACCAAACAATAATATAGACCCATTACTGTATCTCTCAAATCTTACAGACATGCCCACGGGAGCCAGACCTCAGAATAATACTGTAATATCAAATGCACATTATGTTTCCTTTGAGAAAATCATAAAATGCATATGTAGCTTTTGGGTAACTTTCTTTTTATTCTTTACAGATTTACAGTAAAGATCTAATACAATATGACAGACACCACACATAGCAGGTCAGGGATGAGTTAAATATTATGGACTCTTCAAAATATTTCACACAAATAAACTTGCCACCAGTCCCAGCTGTGCTAAAACATTGCTCTTCAGCTGACCAACTGGCCAAGCAGGGCAGAGATCCAAACGTGGGAGGACTGAAGGCCAGTAGTTTGGCTCAGTGGTTCAGTCCACGAAAGGAAATCTTCACACACAATAGACCTTTGAGGGGAAGGATGCATTTGGCCACCAGACTAAACCGCAACGGATTAGACTGTGGGATTAGTCATCCCTTCCTCTGCAAAATTTGTAGTACAGAAAGTGCCAGTGCTATCAGCAAGCTGGCTTGAAAAATATGTTTTGAGCATTAGCAGTGCCCTGAGGGAAGCAGGGGGGTTTGACGGGAACATGTGTGGTAGTTTGGTTAAACCACACTTGTATACTTGCAAATTTTCAGTGTGAAAATCAGCGTCAATCCTTAATACATATTGAATTGCAATGATTCATAATTCTCATAATGCTTCATTCAGGTATCAAAACCTCAAAAAAATGTGGCATTGGTGTGAATACGTTTGGTGCAACTAAAACAAATATTTGCATTTAATTTAGTTGTGCTGTGTTTAGACGTTTTAGACTTCGTTTAAAAATGCCTTTACTTATTTGACAGGTCCCTAAATACTCCAGATGGAGAATAAGAACTTTATACCAAACAAAAATTAGAGATTATCCAGAAAAAGAATAAACCTGTACTGAATTGTGGTGACATTTTGTGTGACAGCTGGATGTTATCATATAATGTCACTAAATCACTGATGGCTTCAATGTGGCCTTTCAACTGAGTTCTGTACTGATGTCTTACAACAAACTCCTTTTTTGGCCTGTCTGTTTGAAAAGTTCTTTGAAATGCATGTGGTGTCCATCCCATGGTCTGTTTATCATTATGCAGAACTATCAATGTGACATGTATGTACAGTAAATGCATATGAAAGTGGTGCGTGAGCCAGAACACGTGTGAGGGGTCTGGGTGTGTTTAGAATCGTATGGGAACCGTTACTCCGGGTGGAGGTTTTTAACAGTGAACGAGACATACCATAACATGATCTGATTGTATTAACTACAGTATGATGTCACTGATAGACTGATAACTGTTTCTAGCTGTCCACACAAACTGTAGATGACCAGGAACGCCCAGAAAGACCAACTATTAAAAGTTACTTTTTTATTTACTATATATAAGCAATTTACAGCATACATCTGTTACTACCATTAAGATGGTAAAGATTAGAAATAGGTAAGGCTACTGAATTTTGACAATGAACATCCCAACGGTAGGTGTGGCAAAAAAGTGAAGTTTGAACACATACAGATGGATAAAAGATTACGTAAGATACCACTCACTGACTGGAAATCAATTGAGGAAGGTAAGATCTATACACCTGTCTGAGAAAGGCTGACGCATGTTTTGAACATATGTCAAAAGTCATCAATGTGCATCTTTCTGTTTGCTTTGAAGTCACTCTTGGTGATTACTCTTAGATCATTGTTTAGACTGCCTATTGAGTGAAAACTGCTGGTGTAATTCCTGTGTTGAGACTAGCACACAAAAGACCAGAGGCTTTAGTAAAACAGGGATACACTTTTATCACGTACTGTAGCCTAAATAGACAAGAGTGAACTGAAACGGCAGTAAAAGGGGCTTTTACTAGTCTACTGTAAATGTCATAGGTATTTAGATAGCCTACTGTAGTAACTGTGACATACCGAAAAGTGATCATACTGTGCTTCACAACTCAAGGACAGTTTTTCCTTTTGACATTCTTGTGTAAATATTGTTAGAAAAATATCCAATAAATCAGCGAAATCACATTTTTGTATATGTAGACATTTTCAGCAGTCGTCTATGGGAGTTTATGTCCAATACGTTATATGACAGCCAGTCAAACTGAAGGAGAAATCAGAAAATTTGGATTTAAAAAACATATATAGACAGAAAAATTTAAGAGAGCATTCCAAATGTTCATTTAATCAGCATTTCCAGATGTATTGTGGCCATTTCAGTCCAGTGTCCGTTGCATTTCAACAGCAAGTCATCCAACAGCAATGTGAAAGACTGACAGCATGACAAGACACATGAAGACTGTCATAAAAATCCAGATTATCACATAAAATGTACAAATATTACCGCTGTATTGCTCAAAAGTGAATATGAACTTGTTTTCTTTGCAGTATTTGAGGTCTGAAAAATACAGAGCATCTTTTCTGTTATTCTTATTTTTTAAACACATTTTTTATTTAAAATCTGGGGGAAATATTGTATAGTAGTTCACAGAATGAAACAAAAATGATCATTTTACCTAAACACATACCTACCAATTGGAAATTCAGAAAAAATTGAAATGGTCTCTTAATTCTTTCCGCCACTGTATATTTTAGAAGTGACAATTTAACATAATTTAACATATTTATCAGAAGAGCCATTAACAAAAATAATGATAAAAAAACATGATACTACTGCTGAATGCTTTGTTTTGTCCCACAAGCAAATGCAGGCACGGAATTACAGTCTCTCACATGCGGGGTCAACTCTACATTGCCCATGAGAGTAATTACAGATGTTTGGAATGCCCAAATCCCACCCACCCCAATACCCCCGATAGGCGCCATAAGAAAAGAAATCTCTCTATGCCTACTCGTATCGTCTGCTTCGCTCTGCTCACAATGCTCTTTTTGTCTATATATGTGTGATCTTTAAATCTAAAATACATGCAGTGTTTTCCAAGAGTCTAAAAAAGAAGTCAAAGTCAGAAATGGAAAAGGAACAGGCGGAGTGGAAGGGGTGACATATAAAAGAAGTAAAAAAAGTCCTTTAAGCAGAGTGAGAAAAGAAGAGTTTCTTTCAGTAATGACATATGAAGAAATAAAGCAGTGGGAAAAATGAGCAGCCGGCATTCGGGTAACAGCGGAAACTTCCACAGAATTAACCGGATCGGCACAGGAAACTAATAAAATACCACAAAAGATGCAAAAACTCAATAAACAATATTGGTCCCTTGACGTCACAGCAAACATTCAGTATAAGGAATTTGCACTTGTTAGGGTGTGTTTTGTTTTTTTCCAGCATAACATGGAAAAATGCTCATAAAAATGGCAGAACATTTCCAGGATTCTGCCTAATAGCAAGCAGGCTTTTAGGTTTCTATAGTAAAGTGATGAAAGGTTGTTGCTGTAATAAAAAACACATGCTTAAGGTTAATTGTGGTAAAAGTAATTAAAAAAACTTGGGAGACTGGAATGGATGTGAACAAATCAGGTCCAGAGATTTTTCCTCTCATAGAGACAGGAGATTCAAGACTTGCAACTGCATCCTCTCTCACACAGGCACAACTTATTTACATGGAATATGGAAATCCATTTATAGAGACCCCCTAAAAAAGACGAGCGAGAGGGATGTGTCTTTTTCCCACCATAAGAAATAAAAGAGGCAAAAATGATCTTATTGTCAGGGAAACGTAGTCCACACAGGATGTTTCTACTAAGGAGGGTTACACAAAACGGAGCTTTATTCACAGTCAAAACACTACGAAAGTACACAGAAATAAACATGCGGACATTAAACTACACCTGACTACGATGGGGCAAACAGAATGAGTATAAATAGTCCACTGGTCATGAGGCTGATGACTGGCAGATGTGGGGATTTCAGATGAGACACAGGTGTGGGAGCATGACGGATCGTGGGAAATGTAGTCCGGGGGAAAACACGGTGAGAAACAGAGGGAACCGTGACAGAACTCCACCCTCCCGGAAGGTGCGCCCTCGCGCCTATGAACAACAAATGGGGAGGGGGGGTGGGCGTCCTGGATGGGGGTGCCGGTAGCTCAGGCGGCCACGGTGTTGTGAGCAGTTCAGGTGGCCATGGAGGTGCTGCCCACACCGGGAACTCATTGGAGCCAGGAGACGAGGAGCGGCGGTCCACGGCGGTCGTGGCGAGGAGACTGAAGAGGCATAACACGACTGCGGCGTACCGAGGCCGCTTGTGGTAGCGGTCCTCTTGGCCGTTTTAGGGAAATCCGGGACGTCCACTTCGTCCCGACACTGCCCCCCCAAAAAAAAATATTTTGGGAAAGTCCAGGGATGCAGTGGCCGCCCTGGCGCAAGCTAGCGCCAAGGCCATGATGGCCACCGCAGTGGAGAGCTCGGGGAACTGTGGAGCGGGGAGTTTGGGGAACTCTGGAGCGGAATCCAGGGGGAACTCTGGAGGCTTGGCAGCGGGCTCTGGCGGCTGGGCAGCCGGCTCTGGAGACTGGGTAGTGGGATCTGGAGACTTGGTAGCGGGCTCTGGAGACTTGGCAGCGGGCTCTGGAGACTCAGAGAAGTCCAGCTGCAGCCGGTCCACCAGGCTGAGCTCGGGGGTGGGAGTTTGTGGACAGAGGGGCCGGGAAGTTCGGGAGCGGTGAAGTCTATCAGGTCAGGGGAGTTACGAGGCACTTGCTTGGGGGGGGTTTGGGGGGGGGTCGAGTAGTGGAGGAGTGAGGTGTGGTCCCTGGGTGAGCCGGAACGAACCCAGGCTAACTACTGCTAACTACTGGTGCTGGACGACCATCGCTCAAGTCCCCATCAGCCATCCGCTTGGAGGACTCGATTTATGAAGGCCTCCAGCGGGTACTCACCCACATCGGGGAGCATGATGAGGACGAGCAGTTCGTCATCCAGACCAGTCAAAAATACACGGTTAAGTATGGGACTAAGACCACCCAAATGTATACGGAAGTAAGGTGGGCATACCTGCCAGTACAATTGCTTTGGAACCTTATGTTCCAAATATGGTAAGAGGCGTTACATTTCTGTCACACGCTTGCAGTATTTAACCAATCACTACGCACTGGTTAACTGGCCAATCATAGCACACCTCGCTTTTCAGAGCCATGAGCTTTGTTAAAAATCCTCACGTTTCATACATACAAACATATAAATAGTATAAATAGTCCACTGGTGATGAGGCTGATGACTGGCAGGTGTGGGGATTACAGATGAGACACAGGTGTGGGAGCGTGACGGATCTTAGGAAATGTAGTCCAGGGGAAATCATGGGGAGAAACAGAGGGAACCGTGACACTTATGGTCCACATTGTGTCAACTTTCTGTCATGCATGGCATGCATGCATCCCTTCCTTCTATAACATGGGTGTGTGTTTTTCAATATAATGCCTCCTTATAGTGATGTTTAAAATGGCATGTTATTTATTTATTTGCTATTCTTCTATTTCTTGTTTTTCTCGCTAAAGTGTAATCTCTTTATTTTTCTTTTCAGGCAATTCACAACTTCTGCAAGAATGATGCTGATATGGGATATTTTGGCTGCTGGGCACTATTGGTCTATGTTATCTTCTCAAAAAGTTAT
Source organism: Triplophysa rosa (assembly GCF_024868665.1). Classification (NCBI taxonomy): domain Eukaryota; kingdom Metazoa; phylum Chordata; class Actinopteri; order Cypriniformes; family Nemacheilidae; genus Triplophysa; species Triplophysa rosa. The sequence goes on along the minus strand of NC_079895.1, from coordinate 23,979,692 downwards.
CTTCACTAAATGACCCTCAAGTTAAATATCCCCATTTATGCAGTAAAGCTGTTTTGTCTTGCTTTGTTGCTGAAAGATACAGCAGAACATTTTAAGGACAGTTCACAATGCTATAACAAACAACATTCCAGCATTGTGGTGTTTTAATGAATCAGAGTGTTACGCCTGTTGGTGTTTGTTGGAGCAGATTTTATGTCTCCCAACATTTTGAATTTAACATCCAGCTTTCGAACACAGAAAAACAGTGAATACTGTGAATTACAGTGAATATCTGAAATGGTGTTATTATATGATACAGTTTTGGGATATTTGTGAATTGCTTGCCAGAATCAGTCCAACACTAAAATTTCCCATGTAAAAAGCTATAAATATTTTTTATTGTTTGACAGAATTTGAGCCATGGGAAAACAGCTTTATACACTTTTGCCAAGGTACCAAATCTGATATTCATAAATTTGATAAACAACATAACGTGCCTATTCTGAATTCATCTGATTATCTTTTAAGATTTATTTGATTGTTTGTTACTATGACAAATACCCATGTAAATAAACCTATATCACTTGTATATTGTTTTGTATTATAGTTGTATTGTTTTATTCGGTATAAAAAAATATTTTATTTTTTGTTTTACTAAGCTCAGAAAAAAGTTTGAAATATCAACAGTTACTCAGTACATATCTCACACCTTCCATGTTGAAAACAAACAGTCCTGAGATAATTAAACATATTGTATTGCTTTCTGGTTTATTTCCCGCTGACCTCACATGACAAAGATGAACATCCGAGAATCACAAGGGACCTGAGATGTGAACTGTGTCCAAACATCTGTATAAACATCATTCACATATATCAAACTGAGGACATTAGGAGAGGAAAAGTGTGTTTGACTAATTTAAGATGGTGAAAGACTGTAAAAGTAAACAAAAGATCTCACTAATATTGAAAACTGTTACACAAAGCTGTTTGAGTATCCGAGTTACGCACCAAAGTTGAATATTTTAGTGTTAGGAATGTTTTAGCTTTAGTAATAGTGATAATGTTATGGTGTAACACAAGCAATAATGTGAATGTGTGTTGGGGTGCGTTTCCCAAAAGCATCGTTAACCAACTATGGTCGCAAGTTCCGTCGTTCCAACATAGCTCAACAATTTAAGTGTTTCGCAAAACCATCGCTCCAACGATCAATTGCAAGCAGCATCGTAAAGTTGCGTGGTTGGAACTACAGGTCTAGAAGAATCGTTCCTTATTATTATGACATGTAGACTTACATGCATCAAGCTTTTGATCAAAGTAAGGAAGGAGCACGCAGTGCATTCTATATCCATCATTCTAAATATATACAAATTAAATTTGACATCTTTTAAATTGTGCTTTATAAAGAAAGAAAAAAACAATCGGAGCCCTTTTCCTGCTACTGTAGAGTGCAGGAAAAAGACAACTGAACGGACATCTCAAGCTATACTCACAAGGTCCTTCATATCCTGACTTTTTTGCTGAGGAATGTATTTCCTCTCTCCCCCACCCTCCTTTAAGACCTCTCCCTTCTCCACAGATGAGAAAGGTCAGCGATATGGTGAACAAACAAACTACGTCTTGTACAGTTAGATATACTATCAAGCAATGCCGGGACTTTTCATACAGTAAGTAACATCTTACATGTTGTTTCACTTCCATAAACCTAAAACTTTTTAGATTCTTGAATAGAAAAACACAATTTTATATGGTTTTAAATCATTTGTTTAGGGAGACACTAGAAGTGTCAGTAAACCATGTTTATTTGGTTATAACCATGTAATATAACACTTTCTGTTACTGCTATGATATTCACAGCGGTCAGCTCCACTTACAGCTGTATACATCCCTAGTATCCAAGCCATAACGGTGGCTTTGTCCCAAACAGCACATTAATGTGAATTTGTTGTCTTGTGGACGTGCAATGACCGTTGAGTGCACGTGTCTGTAGGGTGTCCCGTTTGTCATGCTGATACTGAATGGTGCTCACGAGCCCTTTATGTGTGCTATGCAACTGCTGTGCTGCTGTTGGTCACTGTTTTACCAACAAACGTCAGATGAAAAACACTACATTAACACGCACACACATAGTCTATGTCTCCTTTTCAGTTCTCCTCTTCCATTTATATAATTAAATATTAACAGTGTAACAGACCTGCTGTCACAAATTGGTGTTTTTTTCCCCACTGACTAGTGAAACTGACCCTCCAAACTTTTGGAAACCTGGTGATGTTGAGGAGCAGGTAGTGGAGACTTTCTTAATTTCATTCATTCTTCATTTCATTTTAATTCCACCACAGAAGCACAGAACCCTGGTTGAACGGAAGACTGAAACAGACTTACCCTTGCGCCCTTCTCGGGATAACACTGACATCCACCACTGCAGTCTCTCCCTCCGCATGGGCCATCATACTTCTTGACCCCCTGAGAACAGAAAAGAGAGAGAAAAGATGGTAAGGTGACATTTGGGAGAAATGTTAACCCTGTAAAGAACAAGACAGAATTGAATGTGAAGTATATCTATCAGCACATACAACATCTTCTGCAAGATCCAATATTGTTGATGTAAATCCCTGTCGCATTCAGGACACATTAGATGCTACATGATAACTTCTCTTTAACTGTGGGGTCTTTAAAACGTGAGATGACAATCAAAGATACGTCAAGTGAACACAGTTTAAAACGTCTATGTGAAAAAATGTGTAAATGAATTTTTTCAGCTATAAGCACTTTTATGTTCACCCATAACCATGACTTTTAACCATAAAATATGAGAATTAATCATTTACAGTAAAGATTACTTTTTAAATCATTAAACATAAAATAAACACTTTTTGTGTGAAAAAGATGTAAGACTAATAGACAAACTAGTAAAACTGTGAGGGGGTCACATTGTTGACCAAACATCCAAAGATGTAAGTCATAAATCCATAACTTACACTAAAGGCTCTCTATGTTCTATAAAGCATGACTTTATGTTTGACCACACAGTTGTAACTGTAAGCATTTCACCATGACATCAAGTTGTGCATTAACGCATGACAGCAATTCATTGTGGGAATTCTTAGAGCCCTGTAGATGAATGTTACTGAACTAATGAATACTTTACATATTTGTGAATAAATCTCTTTGTGGGGGGGACTTTTCTTTTGGAGGGCCTCATTCTATGACGGCAGCACCTCCTTTCACACCTACACACTGATTCTGACCACTGAAACATACTGTGTGTTACCATGTCACATCACTCCTTTAATAAAGGCAGAATAAAACTGTCTGCTATTTTTTCTGGTACGGGACTGAGTGCTTCACAGCAATTCTGTCTAGTTCGTCTGATATGAGATGTTAGGGAAGCAACAGACAAAGGCCATATTGATGCTCCTGTCCTAAGTCACAATAAATTCATTTATGGACAGTGATTTATGATACTCCATAAGAATTCCCTTCCTCTCACATATTTTGCCGCAGAGCTCAGAATTACAACGAAATAAACAGATATCCTTCACAATAAATCATTTGTGTATACGTACATTTTATTGAAAAATGGCGAGGGTCCACATAAAAGTGCACAAAATGTTTAAACACACCCACACTTAGATAATTTTAATGGTCACAAGTTGTTCGTTGAAAAACCCACACCATTTGACCACAAATTAAAGCCTTGGGTTTGGAACAATGTATGAAGCAGCTCCAGAGGAAAGTGGAGGTATTGTCTTACATTAGGTGGGGATGATAAAGGACTAAACAGAAGCACCAAAATCATTTCAACATAACTGAACAATGACCTGCCAGTTTCAGCATATTGCTGAACAGTTGATGATCAGAACAGATGATGAGAGGAGTATTGTTTTCTATCCTGTTCCACCCCACGCTTTCCCCACAAAAATGACCTTATCCACCACTACCTGGAAAAACATTTTCCAACAAAGCCTGAAACAATGATCACCTAATTAGTATATGTTTGTTCCCGTCACAGCCAAGAAGTTTGAGGTATATGGGGCAAGAATGTGTTTTTGTCATCTAGTTGCCACTGGAGGTCTGATGTTAATGAGCAATTATGAATAATAAAACAGAAAGTATGCACAGAACAGCTCAGAACAGACATAAAGTTTCTTTGGATGAATCCAGACATGCTGATTCTGTTTTTCTCTGTTTCTTTTTTTGTTTCACAAAAGCCTATTTTAAATTCACAAAATATTATTCACAAATTCAAAACAAAGTTTAATGTGTTCAAAAATCTAAATGTTCACCATGCTTTTCAGCATTTGCATACAGTCACACGTTTGTGGATTTGGTTACACATTGTATATTTATATCAGGGCTGTCAAAGTTAATGCGTTAACGCATGCGATAAATTTTTTACAGATTTAACGCGTTAAAATATTTAACGCAATCAACGCAACATCTGTTTATTTTGCCATCCTTTGTCTGGCGTTACATCATATAATCACGCTCTTATTCATGTAAAGGCCTTTAAACCATTTAAGCACGATTCGATGTTGCTTTGACGCGTTCAGTATAGATAAGGATACGGATAAGGCACAATGCAACACGACAACGGTCCAGTCTGGTGTATACAGTCACGGGCTAAAGGCTGCGTCAGTGAATCTCTGTCAGACAGCGAACCAGTTACACTTTATTAAGTTCTATTATAGCATTTTCGTAAACACAGATTTCAACGTGTTAAATAAAACTCTAAATGAATGCATAGAGTTGTGAAAATGGGAAAGGGCATCAGATCCTCGTAGAGTGGCAGCATTCTTAAACCTGCTGCTGTGACTCTTGTCATTAATGTTAATCAAAGAACAAAAGAAAAGAGGAATTCAATATGTTTTGTAGCTTTAATTCTGTATTTAATTTTAGAATTTAGCATTGAAGACTGTAAATTGTTTGAGAACTTAATTCAATTTCTGTATATTTCCTACCTGTTAGCTTGATAGCATGATAGCTCTCAATTATGCTGTACTTCAGTGTTTAACGGCTATAATTAATGTTAAAATAAAGAAAAATTATCAATTTAATGGAGACACCAGTTGCAGTACTAATATCAGAATGTTGGTTTTCATTCATAAAATGATGTTGTTATAGAAATCTGTCGTTTCTACATTCATTTGGAGATTAAATGTGAAATTATTAGAATGTAAAAATATATTAAAAAAATTAATGTTATGTTATGTTACTTATTAATCGTGATTAATCACAGAAAAATGTGTGATTAATCAGATTATTTTTTTAATCGATTGACAGTACTAATTTATATTCAATCCATTCATTATTCTCAAAAGGATTAAATCAAAATGAATCATTGTGATCATTTAAACAATAAATTTAACTGAATCTACTTGGGAATTACAAGTTTTAATAAGTATTCTTGTATCACATGGGAAAGAGACGTGTCTTTTCCAGTGAAAAATGAATGTACTTAGAGCAAGAATTGTTTAAAGTCCACATGACACAATGTGGTTCAATGCGCAGTATGTTCAGCATTACAGGAAGGTCAGAAGACATGAATGTCTAAAATGCTATGTCTAAAACCAAACAAAAACCAGACAAACCAGACAAACAAATAGAAGACAATAAACACAGATCTCAACACTTTTGTTATTGTAAGGCCCAGAAACGTCACAGACAACAGTGATAACTGACCTTAAAAGAACATCCCACAAAGAAATAACATGCTACAGCATAGGACAGAATAGAAACTTTAGCCCTGATGCCTTGGGGGTTTAATCTGCATGATACATGGGTTTCCTGAAGATCAATTGGTAAGCTTTAACTGTGTTAACAGTGCCAAAATCATGTGTTCGATCCTGGGAACACACAAAAAACTTACCCTGAATGTTCTGCAAGTCAGTTTGGATAAAAGTGTCTGCCAAGTGCATAATGTAAATCTACATTTTGGAAGATGAATAATGAAAAAATGTCGGATAGTGGACCATCTAAAAGTTCACAATCTTTAAATGGAATATTAAAGGGATAGTTCACCCCAAAATGAAAATTCTGTCATCATTTACTCACCCTCAGGTTGTTCTAAACCTGTATACATTTCATTGTTCTGCTGATCACAGAGGAATATATTTGGAAAACTGTCAGTAACCAAACAGATCTCATCCCCTATTCACTGCCATAGTAGGGAAAATTGGTTACTGACATTCTTCCAAATATCTTCCTTTGTGTTTAGCAGAACAAAGAAATATATACAGGATTAGAACAGCCTGAGGGTGAGTAAATGATGCCAGAATTTTCAATTGTGGGTGAACTTTCCCTTTAAATGGATATTTTGATTTGTTAGTCACGGTCAAACATAATTTTAAGACGACCCCCACAATATGCCATGCAACAAAACTATACAGTAGGTCATCATAACCTGCTTGCACCTAGAGGGTTGTTTTATGGATGAGGACAGGCTCCCTTAAAAACAATTAAATTGATCCACAAAAACCAACATATTAGCAAGTATAAAACTTCACAAGAACACTTATACAAAACACAAATCTGGGAGCACACTAAACCAAATGCAGTCACAATTATGCACACACCGCGTAGTTTGTTTTATCACTTGGTTCAATTGCTTTTTCCAAACTCAAGTTTGCAATGTACCTTTGGCTCTCAACTGTGATATATTCACGTCATCAACATAAGTACCACTTTGAGTACTGGCTCCAGCTGTGTACCAGGACAGCCAGTTAATGGAAATGACGTCAGTTTTTAAGAATGGGTCCCCTTGTATTTACAGTCAAAACCGCACACAACTTATCTGTAGACAAGCAGCTATATAAAAATATATATTTTTATAGTTAAAGACATTCAAAAATGCAAAGTATATGTCTTTGACACAACAGATCGCTTCTATACCATTTGTGTACCAGAGTTTACATTTACCCTATCCTGGCGCACCTTTTGGTACAGTAAAAATCTTTCACAGCTTATGAAATGAACTATGATGTCAAATGAACTCGGATTCCCATCAAAAACGTCATTATAAAAGTGCCTATCCACTGTAGACATGTTGCTGGTGTAGATGTGTTATGTACCGTCAGACATATTTATGATGCATATTTCGAAGCCATTTAAGCCTTGTTGTTATGTAGATGGAAGCTGAGCATTCAATAGGGCTCTTTCATTCGGAAACATTTAAGGCCCCTAAAATAAGACATGGGGGAAGACTATGTTTCATTCCAGAGCCCTGACTTCAGATTAGCCAGAAACAGTCTGCATTCATCTGCAATTACACTAAATTACACCAATGTCTCAAGCAGCCAAGATATTAATAACTCAATATTCAATATCAGACCACATTATGAACAATTATGCAATGAATGCACCCAGCGTTCACATTCTTATTAGGTATTAATTGCTTTTCCTCAACTTTCAAAATGTGACTTTTTACCAGTTATTACAAAACCTCCGGTAAATGTCTGAAAATACACAAAACCTTTATGGGCTTTTTAATGATTAACTGTTACTGACACTCAGATGTTACTCATCTAGTATTTATGTACTACTACACAGAAATAGCTTATATTCTATCAGTGGCATCTACACAGATCATTCATTTATCTTTCTTAACAAGTGTCTGGACAAATGTCTAAACTTTTACAGTTTAACATTTACATTTGGAAGGATAACACGAAGAATGTTTTGAATGGAAGACTCTTTATAATAGAAACCCAAATACTGTGGATAAATCACATTCCTATTTCATATCCACATTCATACTTGATGTGTGTCTCTGTTGTTAGACATACTGTAACCCAGTACAGTGTTTACCAGACGACGTGACTGTCTGTTTACATATCTGTGCGGGCACACGGCAGAGAAAAATACTATTACTGTAAATGACGATAACGTGACAGAAAGATCCATGTATGGTCGCCAGTGTTTGCCTCTGTAGTCAAAGACAATATGAGTCATGTTCTTAATGCACCATAGTCAAAACTGTCTGTGCAGCCATAATTCCCACAGTCATTTCAACCCCAAGTGTCTTCCAGCTCTGGCAAAGCCCCGCAGCAGGTGTCTGGAAAAGACCAGATCCAGATGCTACACTGGAAAATAGAATCCGTGTGAAAAGTGGTCAAAGAAAAAGAAGCTTGTTAACGTTTTTAGATAATGTTGGATTATAAGATTATAAAACTGCATTGAGGGACAGCACATGGACACAATCTTCAGAAAACACAGCAAAATGCTTATGTGGAATAGATAACAAATGAGCAGCAATCGTTCGAATATTGTTACACGGATTGTTACACCTCATATAAACAAACTGAGATGATGTAGACAAGAAATTTAAGAGTGTCTTTACAGATGAGATTCTCAGTAAGCACTGCATGATACTGTGGGTGGGTTACAATTTCAAAATACTGTATGCTATGAAAATGGCTGTCCCCAGATGACAGCCTCACGTGACTGACCTTTGGTTTGATCAGGGCTGGAAATGAGGGGGCGAAGTCCAGGAAGTAGATTTTAAGGGGGGACAGAGGTCCACCTCAAAATGTAGAGAATTTTCTAGAGGATTGCATCTGTAGTTTAATAACATAAAATATGTCCCCACCAGAGTCTCTTCAATGAATCTCAGCCATCTCCACCACTAGGCGTGATATTTCAAAGATTTATTTTGATGGAAACTTAGTTTAAATATCTAAAACAATCTTAGGGTAAAGAATAAACACTCCTCATACCAAACCACTTTACCGAGCCGTAAATAAAGATGAGAGCTGATGTTTAATACCTGCACATGGATTGGCTTTAAATTCAGTCAGCTCTAAGCTGGAGGTTTACTCGATCTGTCTAATTTATCAGAGGGAGTTTTGTAACTGAATATGACTTTCAACCACTCACACACTGAACGCTGACCCAACAGCATTCGACAATCTCACATTGCTTTAAAACTTCCTGAGCACTGCCTTTTGCCCTCTGCTGTGGATCTTTCACCTTAACTGTGCTCTTATGTCTGCTTGTGACCCTACCGGGAAAGAGAACATGCGAATGGAGCGTCTATCTTTTAAGGTTTTAATTATATAGTCACTGTTTGCTTTGAATGTATGTCTATAGGGATTAGAGTGTTAACAGCAACAGGAAATGTCATAAGTCACATTCACTCACAAAAGCACTGCAGCTCTGTGTCACAAAGCATGTGCTTGGCATGTGCATGGACTGGTTTTTATTCTTGATTGCGGTAACATCAAAGACAAAATGTGCAGTAATTTAATAGTAAATCAAATTGTCTCATATCACAGATGTCATACAACAACAGTTTTGTTCCTAGCTTTTATTTACTATTCTGGCCATGGACAAAGCTGTTCCCAAACAACGGCATCATTATATGGCCACATGAACCGCAGACAAACTTCCCTTTGAAGCACCACCAATTTCCACTTCAATTTACATTTTCGATTCCTCGGTTTCCTGTTATCACTCTCATGTCTTGAATCATTTATTCATTTGTTCTCTCGTTTTGTAATCATACACCATTTTTTTGGGGGGGGGGTGCACCAGTGGCCTAAACCAGGCAATGCAAATATTGTAATTCTGTGAAAATTCATATTGAAATTCAAGTTTAAGTTAGACTATGACAGATAAACTATGACAGAATTTTCCGTTTAAAGCGAACGTGTTTAAATGGAAATTTCACAGTATTTTACATTTATGCACTTGGCGCATTTACCCAAAAATAAAAATTCTGTCATCATTTACTCACCTTCAAAATCTGTATAATTTCTTGGTTCTGAAAAATTACTTTATAATTGTTTTGTTCTGTTGACCACAAAAGAAGACATTTTGAAGAATGTAGGACAGCGAACAGTTCTGGGGCACTTTTGAATACTATTGTAATTTTTTCTACTATGGGAGTCAATGGGGTCCAAAAATGTTTGGTTTCAAGGCATTCGTCAAAATATCTTTGTTCAACCAAACAAAGAAATGTATAGCTACAGGTTTGGAACAACTAAAGAGTGAGTAAGTCATGACATAATTTTATAATTTTCATTTTTGAGTGAACTATCCCTTTAATCCACTTAAGTGACTTGCATTTATGGTACATTTTATGATGTGTGTTTTGGGGGAATTTAACTCACAACCACTGTGCTGCTAATACAATGCTCTGAGAAACAGGATTTTTAGAATCTTTTTCTGTATTGACCTATATATTTGCATAAATGTACATTTAACATTTACCTGCTTGAAAAGTCCTCACATGCCTGCTCAATTTGCAAATGAAGCTGAGTTTGGTTACTCAACAGACTTTTATAATATCTCCTCTAGACAACTTTGAGGAGGAAACTCAACTTGAAGTCTGACAGACTGGAGGAGGGAGCCATGCCACCTGCCAATTAAAAGACTTTATAATGAGTTGATCGAGTGCGGAATGTGACCTGTGTGTACGCGTGTATGTTGGCCATACAGGTCAGTGGGAGTTCAGGATGTGCCTGTGTTCAGGGAGTGTGGATAGCAGCTGGGCTGTAAAGTTTAGAATACCAGCGTGCTTTATGAGTTTCTTCAGCATTTCACCATGACGTCCTGCTGATGCACATATGTTCTAGCGCATGATACTATGTGAAGGGATCAACCACACATAAACAAACAATTATGAACGGAATTATGCAGCCTAGTGTTATACAATGTAACTTGGGTTTCAAAGTAGCTTCCCCAACACTATCCACATATGTTCATGTGGCACATAAAATGTGTTTGCTGGGTGAAGGTTACACAGTTAAGACAGGACTTTATCTTGGCTTCGTAATAAGACAAAATGTACACATTAGCCCCTAATCCAGAGCAGAGCCACATGAATGATAACAGTGTGACATGTATGAGCGATATGAATTAGAGATGAGAAAAACACCTCTAGGCACCTGTGAAAACCAACTAATCTGTATGACATTCTTTGGGGAATGTTAATGTACAGTCCACTCTGGAAATGCACAAAAGCCCTGAAAAAAAACAAGAGTATAAGAAATGTCTTGTCGACCATGTTCTGTGCATGATTGTAAATGGGAAGTTAAAATACTATTTAAAGGGATACACTCCCATAGTAGGAAAAAATACAATGGTAGTCAAAAGTGCCCCAGAACTGTTTGCTGTCCTACATTCTTCAAAATGTATTCTTTTGTGTTAAACAGAACAATTATTTTTTAATTTTAATGGGGGGGGGGGGGGGGGAGAGATCTGTTTGGTTATAAGCATTCTTCCAAATATCTTTCTCCGTGTTCATCAAAACAAAGAAATTTATCCAGATTTGGAACAACTCGAAGGTGAGTAAATGATGACAGAATTTTCATTTTTGGGTGAAGTATCCCTTTAAAGCTGCAATCTGTAACATTTTTGGTTAAAAACAAGGTGTTTCAGGTGTTAAAACATATACTATATGGCGATACTGAGGCAAAAGTTGTATTGCAACTTTAAAGAGATCCCAAAAAGAAAATTCGGTCATCATTTACTCTTGTCATTTCAAACCTGTTTGACTTTCTTCTGCAAAACACAAAAGAAGATCATTTGAAAACCGTTGGTCTCCGAACCACTGCGATACCCATTAACTTTATGGAATTCCAGACCTGACTTAATTAAAAATAAATAAATACAAAAATAAATCCATGAAGAAATGTAAAAAATTATATATTTTTTCACGTTTATTTATTTTTTCATTTATTTATTTATAAATAAATAAATGAAAAAATAAATAAACGTGAAAAAATATATAATTACCCATAAATAAAGAAATAAAAGTATAAATACTCATTTATTTTTGCTTTTTTACATTTCTTCATGGATTTATTTTTGTATTTATTTATTTTTAATTAAGTCAGGTCTGGAATTCCATATAACTTGCATTGGTTTTGTGTCAATACAATACAAGTGAATGGATACCGCCATTGTTCGGTTACTGACATTCTTCAAAATATCTTCTTTTGTTTTCTGAAAGAAAGTCTTAAATAACAAGAGGGTGAGTAAATTATGACAGAAATTTCATTTTTGGGTGAACTATCCCTTTTAACATTACTATTTAAAGTTAAAATGTATGTTTAATGAAGTATGCGAATCTGATCAATGTCAATAAATCAATAAATTGGACAAATTACTGTATTTTTCCATGTAGGCTTTCAATGAATATTTCATAAAACCGTACATTTGCAATAAAAATGCTGTTGAAAATTGTTTTAGTTTAATTATAGCATGTCGGACACTATGACGTCAACCTCCCAAATGCAAGAGCACAAAGGAGACAGTGATCTCTTATTCAAGAGAGGCCCATTCAGTTCTTTTTGATGCTGATCTTTATTATCCCCTCTTATCTTGAGTTCAGAGGACCTTTCTCTGCTGAGACAGAGCACCAGCATCCCATCCAGCCTGGCATAAAGACAGGAAGCCGAGGACGCTGGGTAAAAAGGGGGTGTACAGATGGCCACTATGGGTAAATACTGAGTAACACGAACCACAAGAAATCAGGAGAAAAGTGTACAGAATACGAACCAAAGTCGGGTAAGGTCTATGAAAGTGGGTTGTGTCTAGAACGACTGATTGTATTGACTCCAAGTCCAAAGTACCTGAGCAAGGTACCTAACGTTCAGGTAAAGCACGCTACGCATATAAAGTGCACAAAGCAAACACTTACTCTAAGTTTATTTACCTGAAAGAAACCACTGTTTACTGTAAACATGCAGACATCCAACACAGATCAACAGATGCTAATGCTTATTGAAATTAGTGCTATGTTCATGTGTGCAGCATTTTCCTATTGCCATGCAGCTGTTTAATTTCATTTGTCACTGCTGCTAAGCCAACAACCACTTACTTTTGCTTATCTAGGGCCTGCATCGCAACATGCTAAATAGAACTAGAAAGACCTCTGCCACGGCATGGTAATTCCTTCCCTGGCAACCACACACAACACCCTTGCATCATGATGGTAACACATGCAAACACTTTCTTCACAAATGGCCTCTTTAGAGGTACACTAATATTAGGTGTCCTTTGTTTGCTTGCGTACTTGCATATACTTCCGCATACATGTTGCTGTTACATTAGTAGCCACCCCATGTTGTTTTTACAGTATCCCTAAATGGACAAGCGTTTCACGATGACACCTTAGTCCTGTGTCAGCCACCGTAGTGTTTCAAAAGGGAGGGGTGGAGTGAGCCATTGGTTGCAATTCGCAACCTCACCACTAGATGCTGCTAAATTTCATACACTGGACCTTTAAACACACACTAGCATAACAATTGCCAGATGTTGCTTAATAAACACAACTGGTACAAAATCTTTAATGAAAACAAAGACATAGCCTACACAAAGACAGTGTTGGGCAAGTTACTCTGGAAATGTAATTAAATTACTGATTACTCCTTTTAAAAGTAATCCAATTACTGGTCTGATTACGTTATTTCAAAAGTAATTAGTTACACTACTCGTTACATTACTACCCCCCACCCCTCAAAAACACAAAATAACCTCTTTAGCCTTCTCAAGACTAAACTTTATTGGGAAGTGCATACTCTACTCTATCTCGTCTTTAATTATTGTAATACATTCTTTCTGCTTATTCCATACTAAAGCCTGTCATAAATAATAATAATAATTAAACTCTGTGACATTTTAACTTAAAACATTTTTTCATATGTTAACTGGTATTTCTAAACCTGCATACTCCATAATGTAAAAAGTCTCTCCTTAGCTTCTTATAACTTGTATATCTTAACTAGTGCTTCTGCATATTTCTATGATGATTTCTTCGTCATTTAACAAATATAACAGCGTTAGAGCAGCAAAAACTAGTCTGACAAAACATAACATGTTGCTAATAGCAGCCTGGCACTCGACAGTAGAAGTTGATTCATTGCTCTCGGTGCCCTGTGACGTTACTTTCTGCAGAAGTTTAACCGTGCTGTACTGCCCTTTCAGGTTGTTTTTCGCAGGAGAGAGGGTTTTGCTTACCTCCACATGACCGACAACGCACAACAATGTTCTTACCTTTGACAGAAATAAACTCAAAATAATTATTGTATTTCCAGCTACAGAACGCATACGTTTCTCTCTCCATGCTGAGTTTGTTTTCGCTGGTAGTACCAAAGATTGTCTTGTGATAGGGAGATGTATGGGTCTGTAATACTTACAATTGGAGCTTAAAGGCTAAAGGTCAGTTTATGGTTCTGCGTAGGACCTACGCCGTAACCTACGGCGTAGCCTACGCAGAGCCGCGTACCCTGTGCGTACCCTACGCCGTAGCCTGACGCGCACCTCTCCAAAAATGTAACAACGCGTCAACTCAACGCGGACCCTACGCGGACCGCAAGCGCTGTGATTGGTCGGTTTGGCAGCATCGTACTTCCTTCTACGCATTTCCGGCATCTTCTTCTCTGGTGTCTTCTTCCGGCAAGTTCAGAGTCCACAAAAGAACAACATGGTGAGCATCGACATCGACCAAGTTACTGAGCGTCTGATTGAAGAGGTTCGGAAATACACGCATCTGTATGACTCCTCTTCGGCGGACTATAAAGACTGTCAGATGGCGGCGAATTCTTGGAGAGAGATTTCCTCTAACGTCGGTTTGGCTTC